>NC_090873.1:44697424-44739924 GCF_036669935.1 Montipora foliosa
AAAGATGTTGTTTGTCTTTTTTGTTCTTACAGTGCGACGTGCCTTACCGTGGCCACCTAAAAAAGTTTTTTACAAATCAGGATGTGTGAATTTCATTGACAGTCGGGCCTCCTTGCAAATTTCACACAGTTGTTAGTTGAACACCACTGCATGGGTTGTTGAGTTGACGTACAATGTACTTACTCATAATATTGTCAAATGTGAAAGTTTGTTGGATGCATGGCCATGGTAAGTTGCGTTGCACTGTAAGATCCTCAGTCCCTTTCAATGCAATTGCAATAACTTTTTTCAAGAATTTGGTCTCCACAAGCCCTTGCCTCAGTTCGCAGAGCACCAGACATTGCTGGGTTGAATCCTGGCTGGACCAACACTCAGTCTTGAAATAACTGAGTAGAAAGTGCTGCCTTAACTACAGGCCCTGTCTTGCAATCCTTCAGTCTTTGTACACTCTGTGGGAGGTTAAAGAATGTACACAATATTTGCACTGAGTTTAAAGTATTGCTTACTTGATGCTTTCCCAATGATAGTTACGCATCTCCAGTTTGTTGCACACATATAAGCCAAAGTGAATTCCCAAACCGTTGCAGACAAGAAAATCCAAAACCAATGCATCCCACCAACACTCTTCAAAATTTGGCAACAAGTGGGTGAAGAACACCTGCAGAAACAAAGGCAACTCACTGGTCAAGCTACTGGATTATACGCACTGATGCTCTGAATACAAAATCCTCCCCACTCCAGTACCCTCCCCCTGCATTTGTCTACAAGTCTTCTCTGATATGGACTATAAACTGTAGGCCCTATCTCACAAATATCCTTCATGTTCAGAAGTTCCCTGTGGGAAGTTAAAGAACCCACACACTATTAGAGAAGAGTGGGGGATGGAGTCCCTGGTGTTGTGGCTGTCCTTTTCTCTCCAGAAGAAATGGCCGGCTTGCATGATGGTTGTATCTTAAGGCTAGTGGTGTACACGCATGAGGCCACCTAGGCAGAAACAGCCATATGTCAGTCAAAGGCTCCTGTGAGCCAGCTCATCAATGAATTGCATTAGAACTAGCAAGCATGTGCCACACATTTTTTCTGAGGTGCCAATCCCTGAGCAGACTGGATTTTGGAGTTATGCGCATAAGGATTACAGTGTATAGACGAGATCATCAAATAGATTGCATTGGATTGGATTGCATTGCACTGTACTGTTCTTTTGAAGGGAAATAATCAATAAATGAACTTGCCATTCAAAAGTTTTAACTGCAGTTATTTATATGAACTAATTTCACTTAAATTTGGAGCCTACCTTGATTGAGAAATTACCCGGCCCAAATTTTGGAAATAACATGGGAAATATGATCCACAGAACAGGACCTTGGATCAGAAAAAAAAATGGGAAAAAGAATTTTGCTAAATGCAGGAAATGCCCAGACGCCTCCCAAAGTGTGAACCATCGGCACTTCTTGTCCTTCCTCCACCTACTCCTTTAATTAAAATAATAATTTCTCCACCCACTTGCCAATCCCCGCATTGGCCCTGAAAAGCCCTTAATGGGGAGAGGTCAATTAAGAGCACATTACGATAATAAATTACTGTAACATTAATATTATGTTTGTGTAGCTGTCATTGTCATCACACAATAATTTATTGCAAGCTTCCCCGCTCTGTATGTTCCTTTCTTTCAAAAACAAGATGGTCACAGGCAAACCTCACCTCTGTGACTTCCCATGTGATGCTAGCAGTCCATAAAAGCCCTGCATGGCGAATAAGCAAGGCTTTTAGCGCCCAACCAAAGAAATGGGAAAAGGCAAAAACATCGCAATGGGACCAAAGTCGTGCTAACGTCACTTGGGAACAGTTGACAGCATACTCCTGCAGAAAACATGCCAACACAATACAGCTACAGTAGCACATCACAAGAGTGTAGATGTAGTATAAAAGATCCCAGTTGGTTTACTGTAGAAGACAAACTGCCAAGTGAACCTTGGACGGCTAACTGAGGCTTTTATAGCTAGACTCTGTCTATTATCTTAAAGTAGCCAGTTGCACAGGTTCTACTATGTAGCAGGTAGGCATTACATGTGCTCAGTTAGCAGTAATCAATGAGGCCTTAACAGATTTGACCAATGCAGGTGTACATTATAAATTTCTGAGATCTAGGAACAAAGTCTTTGTCCTCATTTTATTTACAACAAAACCAATGATTTTATGACCTTGAACGGCCGACTACAAAGAACACAAAGAAAGATAATTATTGCAACATGAATAGCCCTTTTAGTACAGTAACATTCCATTAACCCTATTTTACTTATGGGGCAGTAAAATCTCATATAAAAGGGCCCAGATGGAATTTGGTCATCTGCCCTGAGGAGTGTAATTTGAAGCCACTTTCAGAGCCAGTTTACACTGTCAAAACATCATAAAGGCAAAGAGAATTGTTTTTTTTCTGGACTACTATCACCTAGGGCTTGTTTGTCAAAAGCCCTGAAAACTTTTCGGGCCCAAAAGCGATCCGTGACATTAAAATCTGCTTATTATGAAAAACTTAATGGATCTTTGAACATGTTTTCAAGTCCTTAGAAAACAAAACAATTATTCCAAAGTTTCATGATTTGAAACGTTTTCCTTTTGAAGATACAAAGCGCTTTATTTAACTAACCAAAATATGCCCAAAAAGTTTTGGAACTTTCGAGAAACACCCCCTGGCCCCGGCCAGTTTATACTCAAAAGCCTGATATTTTATCTAGTATATTGCTCACTAACCGACAGTTTCAACCTGTGCAAAGATTTGATCAAGTGGTTGTGAATATACATGTAATATGTACACTGAGACTAAGCACACCTACAGTAAGTAAAGGAGTGCAAGAAAACCTTGGCTAAAGTTCAAGATGGAGTAAATTCTATACCAGGGGCAGACCTAGGGGAGGGTGCAGGGGGTGCACACACACACACACACACACACACACACACAGACACCCCCCCTCCCCTCCCCTCCCCTGAGGTGACCTGATATTCTGCACAAAAAAAAAACACTAGTCAGCTACACCATTCCTTTCTTAAGGAAAATCCTGGATCCACCCCTGTATACTCTGGATAGTGACTTATCCACTGGATAAAGTCATAAGGCCTTTCAACAAATGAACATCTACTGCCTGCAGGATTAAATTCCTTGTTAATCTTGGGTTTGAATCATATTCAAGCCCAAGAAAGCAATATTCCACACTGAAATCAAAAAGACTGTGGATACCTGAAGTTACAACATACAGTGTAATTACCAGATGTGTACTTTGAATTTGATAGTACATGTACGTCAATATTACCTGATATGCCTTGATCTCTTACCTTGGTGTCTGGTCCTTCTTGCTCCAATTTTGGGTCAAAGAAAAAAAGAATCTTTCTGAAGTCATCACGAGTTTGGAACAAAGCAAATGTCAGGAACAGTAGGTAAAGAACACTAGCACCTGTTACAACAAAAATATTAAAGAGCTTAGAATTAGGATCAAGTACAATAAATATTATTACATGTACAGTAAATCCATGATTTCACATTAAAAAAATGAGATGCATGCGAAGTATGAGAATTATAAGTCACAAAGTGTCCTTGTTATTCTTTCTGCCATCATTTACGTCCAAAAAGCAGGCCATGCACATCACGATACATGTAGGTCACCCTACAGTGTACCTCTAGGTAGACATACATGTAAATAAAAAGCATTCAAAATCCAACAGAGTAGCATAATGATCACAGAAAACACCACATATAATGCAGAGAATTTGCATTTTGCCACAAATTCAAAAGAAACTACATGTAGGTTGATGTTAGCGAATTTCTCAAGCCTATTATTGTATATTAGCTACAGATCTCAAACAGAGCAGAGCAGCAGCCTGACATTAATTTATTTTGTGATATGATGATGTAAATGCAAAGCCATTCTCTCTCTCTTAACTCTGACTCTAACCCCAAGCCCATTCAGACTCAAAGGAAAATTAAGAGGACACATCTGATAATGCTGTAATCCTAGAAATAAATGGACATATCGCATGTACATTGTATTATTCAGGAGACTCGTTCTTCTTGGGTAAAAACTTTTAATACCTCATTCTCACACTAATTTTAAAAAAAAGAGTGGAATTTTTTTCCCCCAAAATCTGATTAAGGACATGGTCTTTTATGGCAACACACAAATATATATTATATATAATTATACATAGTGAGTGCACATTCTCACTAGCTCACTAGTTTGAGCACTCTGGCATGGCATGGATGTACCACAGTCATGTGTGGGACATCTGGGGTTGTCTTTATAGCTTAACCTCCATCCTAGACATCAGCACTGCACTGATGAAACCCAAAAGGCCGAACAGTAGTCTGCAGTTACAAATGTAGATATACAGTCTTTGGCATTACAAAGCTTTTGCTTTCATGTTCAAATTGAGCACTCTACTAGGATGAGTCATTGCCGCTAGCAATAGGCCATTTCCGAGTTCATGTCTGCCTCCTCTTTAAAGCGAGTCTAAGTGCGAAGTTTTTGTTATGAAAAATTTGTTTTCATTCATACGTAAAGTAGAACTGATTACCATCACAAATACTTCGCACTTAGACTCGCTTTGAAGAGGAGGCAGACATGAACTCGGAAATGGCCTATTGCGCATGCTCACTAGCTCGCTAGTTTGAGCACTCTGGCATGGCTTGGATGTACCACATGTGTGGGACATCTGGGGTGGCTTTATAGCTTAACCTCCATCCTAGACATCAGCACTGCACTGATGAAACCCAGAAGGCCAAAACAGTACTGTCTGCCGTTAGTTATATATACATGTGTATGGGCAGCTTTGGAAGTCTATGGACTTTGTTGAAAATCTTCTAAAGTTCTTTGTAGGGCCAATGAACATCTCAAGATAATAAAATTAAGAAGGATAATAAGTACATGTAATGTACAAGAAGGCAGAAGCAAGGCTGGTGTGATTAGATAAGATACAAGGAAATACTGTTGATTTTACCAAAAATAAACCTCCATATAGCTGGATGAGGGCGAATAAAAGGACCTGTGGAGAGTTGAAAAAAAGGTGATTGCTAACCAAACAAAGAACAGCACAAAATACCATAAAAGTCTGTGTATAAGCAACACCCATAAATAAGCCACACCAACAATTTGGTGGGGCAGATTTTGGACAAAAATAAAGACAACAAAGTTTGAAGTTCCACTGAAGTTATATCTATTCAGTATTTAAACAAACAAGGACAAACAAACAAACATGGTTTGAAAACACCAACATAGAAGTTGTTTCAAACTTTCACATTCACTGAGTCTTACATGTAAGATAGCAAAATTACATTTTTTGTTTGAATTCAGTGCACCTTACACTTAAAATGCTCTGGGTGCTTAGTAGCCAAGCTTCAAATGAAGAAAGGAACCTGTGCATCATAACACATAAGACCATGCACATAGAGATGCAATTTCACTTTCTGAATTCCAACCCCAGATGGTTCCATAGATGAGCTGCACCCCCAAGTTTTGATGACTTCAATTATAAGAAAAAAAGTGTGGATTATACATGGACTTTTACTGTAATAATGTTAGTGTCCTTTCAATTCCAGGATTGGCATACCGGTACATGTAAATTCATTTATCCTTATTATGAAGACTAATAACTACTGCAGTACTAACTGGCATAAAGCATTATTTTTTAGACAGCGGTTACTGTATGGACAGATTTAACTGGCAGTTTAAGGTAGTTAACCTTTTTTTTCTATTCATAACCCAAGCTGATACCATTTCCCTTCTTAACAGAAAAACCTCATATCGTCACCAACAAGTATCATGAAAGAATGTACATTTGAAGTGCGGGTTATAGACAAAAGATAGAAATGATCTTCACATTTGAAGGTCCACCTTCAACAGACAGGCATTGTGTGCCTTGAAACAAATCTGGCCAAAGCTGAATTTCATCCGATCAGATCACAACAATAATTTATAAGCAACGTGAATTTCCATAACAAAAACAAACGATCAAAAAGCCTGTCGGTTGAAGGTGGGCTTTTAACTGAACAATCAAAGCAATACTACTGTCACTTATAGACACCTGAAAAATTCAGGTGGCTTCATTGATCAGTAGATGCTACAAAAAAGTTCATTTCTTTAGGACCATGTTCACCGACCGAAGACATTACAGTGCGATGTGCCTTACCGTGGCCACCTCACAAAGTTTTTTACAAATAATTGTCTGCCAATCAGGGTGTGTGGATTTGATCAACAGTCACTCCTCCTTGCAAAGGTTGCACAGTAGTAAGTTGAACACCATTGCATGGGTTGTTGAGTTGACGTATTTACATGTAGTTGTCAAAATTTATATGAAAGGTTGTTGGGTAGCCACAGAAAGGTGCATTGCACTGTAATGTTTGCAAACAAATAAATTTGTTCAAAATTATTTTCCAAAAAAGGGTTGTTTCACTGGAAACTGAATTTTATAATCGCTTATTTTCACTTTCAAATTTCATGGGCTCCTCCATCCTGAAATACATGTAAACTGTTACCGTTGCCCTGTTGTTCTGACACAAAGAGCTTTTGTGTAATAACAATAGGACAACCGTAACACGTCACAATAATTATTCAAGATGGCAGTTCCCCACGAAATTCTAAAACTGAAATAGGCGATTCTAAAACTTATTTAATTCAGATACAAACACCCTCTTTGAAAAAAATTGTACAAAAATTTGACTGTAGAAGTTATTCCCTGTGATTTAAAGTTATGTTGT
Organism: Montipora foliosa; assembly: GCF_036669935.1. Lineage (NCBI taxonomy): Eukaryota > Metazoa > Cnidaria > Anthozoa > Scleractinia > Acroporidae > Montipora > Montipora foliosa. Next base: position 44,704,170 of record NC_090873.1, read on the forward strand.
TGGATGGAGGTCGCCTTAATCTTTCCACACATTTATGCCACTGTACCATATGCATCCCTGCTCTCATTAAAGAGTGACACAACTGTTGGCATGAAAACACAGACTGATGGAAAAATAAAATCCTAAGCCCACTCACCATTTGGCATTACGAGAAGGCTGAGAACAAGAAACACAACCGCAAGAGATACTATTCCACTCCATATGTTGTCTTCACGTGTAGCATCGGGATTCCTTTAAAAACAGAAGACAAGCTAGCTACTTGGTACCCAATGTTGAGCAACCATTATTTATCCATGGACCAAGTATTTCAAAGCTATCAGCTTGTTGTGGCGTGTGTTAAGAAACTCAATTGGAAAAAGTCAACTACTTGGCTATAATTTACAATGCATTGTGAAAATTAATTTGGAATCACCGAAGACAACTCTAATGTATTTGTGGCTCGTAGAAGAATTTGAGCCCACTGCAAAAATCTGCATGCAAATCCAGTGAACTAACCACTGAGTCCTGCCTTTCCCACAAGTAACCAGAAACACAGCTTTTTAGATGCACACAGAATCTCACCAACCATCATAAAAGGTCAATTCATTGGGTCTGAATGCCATCTATCTGTTTACAACAATTTCGTTGGTTTGGATTTGGGTTACCTTAAGGTTATCTTGACTGTGTATTTCTGCTAGTGGAATGACATAAGACCATTATAATGACAACAATTATTATTATTGAATGAAATACTAAAATGTATATTTAAAGCACAGGTTATAGACGAATGAGAGAGGTGATCCATCTCTCGTAGACACCTGCGAAATTTAAGTGGCTTCAACTAACCCTAACTCTCTAAGAGACAGTTGCTTAAATTGCCCAGCTACCGGTAAGTGCAAGGATCACTTCTGTCAATAATAAATTATTATTGTTTATATCAATTTTATGGACACATATCTGGTATGTCAAAGTTGAGGTCAACAGTAAAGGGACTTAATAAACTTAGTAAAGCTTTCAGAATTGGCATGCATTTAATTAGCCAATTTTCTGGACAAACATGTACCTGATGATACTAGTCTAGGTTACTACTTCATGTTACTGGTTTACAAAGAAATGGAGGAGTGGAATGAGGGATGGAGGTAAAGGGATTCCAAGGGTGAGTGGGTGATTGTGGAAGGAGGGAAATACTCTGCTTTGAAAGTTTTAGACAGTACTATATGAAAGGTTACCCATGTACTGGTAGTTATCTTTCTATCTCTGTTGCAGGTAACTTGGTTTTTCAGGTTGACTTGTTCCAGAATGATCTAGCTTGTTTTGTTTAACCAAGGTCAATAAAAATTATGTTCCAACCAAGGTTAATAGGTTGTCCAGTTGTCAAAACCCAAGTTATTTGTTTTTAACCGGAGAGAACAAAACATAATAATAAATCTTAGTGAAGGTGCATCAAGCCACCCTGTAACTATGGGGCAAAAGGTAACTTTTTTATGACTGTTATACTTCACTCTAAAAACTGTTCCATTGATAATTCATTGAAAATATTAATTTTCGCTTCAAATTCCCTGTTGGCAGTATCCCCTTCCTTTGATGTTTTAAGACAAAGAAAAAGAGACTCTGTTATGGGCCCACAACGTTTCCTATTAAGCATACCCCAGCATTACCAATTGACCAAAATATCATAATATGGGTCATGCAATTTGCATGCAACTACCCAATGCCTGAAGAAACAATTTGAGTGTCATCCCAGGCTCAACATCAATCAGAAGATAACTCTAGCAGGCATAAATTCAAAAACTTAAAAAATATTCATTTCAAAGACTTTTCATAATTATTCATAATCACGATTGAGGTTTTGCATTATTTTACAGAAAGGGGCCAATCACAGAAACAAATAACACTTGCTATTACGAGGATGGAAGCATTGAAGCGAAACATTTTCCTGGACTTTACACTCTACCATCATAAGATAATTTTAATATAGATTTGACCATCTGACCAGCAGTTCAAATATTTTGATCAGACTACGCCAAAGTTTCATGTAAGAAATTAGCAAACAAAGCGAAAGAAAAGGAGGGTATCTTGACGGATCTAAAGAGAACTGTAAAGGTGTGGTTTCTTTTTTAAATGAGCTGAGAACGAATTAACTTAACTGGATCATTGCATCATTGCAGAATGAGATTCACGCTTCGCTAAAATAAGGCGAAAAGCAGATTATTTTAAAAAATAATCCATCTTTCGCAGATTATATTGATACTTTTTTGAAAGAAAAAAGCGGTCCAATTCACTAAATGGGAAGGCAAATAAACAGCTGTAAACTTGAAAGCCTAAGATTTGGTCTTGTGCCCACCTGGTGAACGCGGAGTACACGAGGTATGCGAACAAACAAGCCAAAGCAGTGATCGACCGAGGCTTGTAGAAAAATTCTAGTGTGATATCTTCGACAATCTGCTCACTGGCATCTTGATAATCGTCGGTAGAAATCGTGGACGTCGTTGAAAAAGTCCTTTTGCGGCGTCGAGGGCTACGATCGTCCGCCATGTGTTTGCGATGCAAATAGCCATGCAACCTGGTTCCCAGGGTCTTCTCGGCTTTCAACATGGCTGCGGGTCGGAGGTACTTCATGTATCCCCTATTATAGTGTATTTAGATTACAATGTATTTCCACGCGTATATTATAGCTATAGTGTCTTTAAATAATTAGCCCTATATACCCATGTATACCCTTATATACCCCTATATACCCTTGTATACCCTTTTATTAAAAACTGGATCATCGGATAATGCAATTCGAGAGTTTTGATTGGTTAAGCCATCATGGGTTATGAGCCATTATACCATGATCTACAAACACGGCAAGCATATGTGTGATTTTTTGGGCCTTTTTATTTTTATTATAGTCTAGTTTTCTATATTTTGGGGGCGTTTTTAATAAAACAATTATTTCACTCGCGCTTGTTGGATACGAGATGATTATGGCCAACTCGGCGTTACACGCATCGTTGGCTATCTATCATCTCATATCCAACGTGCGCTCATGGAATAATTGTTAAATATACCCTTGTATGCCCTTATATAACCCTATATACCGATGTATACCCTAATATACCCCTATATACCTATTTACACCCATGTATACCCTTATATCCCCCAATATACCCATATATACCCTGCAGGGTCAAAACACAGGTCACAGGGCACAGGTCACTGGCCACACGTCATTGTTTTACCAATACAGAAAGTATCCTAAACATTCATAAAAGCTAACCTTAGGCCTAAAAACTTTTGTTTAGGCCTAATTAGGCCTAAGGTTAGCATATATTAATGTTTAGGATACTTTCTGTATTAGTAAGACAATGACCTGTAACCTGTGACCTGTTCCCTGTGGCCTGTGTTTTGTACCTGCCGCCTAAAATACCCATATATACCCAATTATATCGCTTTATACTCATCTGTACCCTTTTATACCCCTATATACCCATGTATACCATTATATACCCCTATATACCCATGTATACCCTTATTATATACCCCAATATACCCAATGTACACCCTTATATACCACTATATACCCATGTATACCCCGTAATACCCCTTTAAGGATATACATGGGTAAATAGTGCTAATTATCAAATACACTATGATAACGTTATATTTAAATACATAACAATACCGGGTACATGAGGTACCTACCTCATTGAAACATATGCTGTATTCAGTATATGTGGGCTCATGTTAGAGCATCACGTGACAAATGTCAACCGTTCGTGTTCCGTAAGACCGGGAGCGAGCGAGTTGGCTCAAATCTGGTAGGTAATCATTTTATAACTGCCTTTTCAGGCCATTTTCGTCTACAGAAGCCAACACGCTGGCATCATTAAGCTAGAATGTGGGTAAAGACAAGCCTTTGAAAGAAAACAGAGGCGAGAGATGGTTTCATGCAGACTGGGGCGCCTAAAATGCTCTGTTGTAAACATGGCGGTTCACGAGTGAAGTTGTCTCTCTGGCCTTTCTGTGGACGAATTCCAGAACCTACTGACACAATCTGGGCAAGTTTTGAAAGCTAAAACCTTTGATCGATGCGTTATTTTGCTGGTAGGACTGGGTGGCCCGACACTTATGAAAAAAACTATGAAATGAGAATCGGGAGTCTTCCCTTGTCATGGAATGGCAGAATTACCCAGAATTCTTTTTGGGCATGAGCGAGGCAACTTAAGAAGCACGAGACTGGCCCTCATCGAATGGCTGAAGCGCGGCCAGAGGAAATGATTTGTAGTCAGATACTCAGGAGTAGGCCTGGTGTGTGCTGTTAACGTAGATTTTGGATTTCTGAGCAAGCTTTTATCATAGAAAATTCGCGATAAAGTTGTGCTTTCATTTCGCTGTAATTCTCGTGTCAAAGAAACGGTATAATAATGTAAATAAGAGAATAACGATGTTTATATTCGCAGATTACCTGTCCTCTTACTACGAAAGTCAAGCTCGACATCTCTATGCAATAAGCGCACTCAAAATTTCCTCGTGTTACTTTGAAAAAAAGGCTTTTTCTGCTTATATGAAAAATACGTTTTCTCTCCCGTCCCCTTCTTATGCATGATCTTCGCGGAAATTAAATTCGGTTCCTCAATAAACCTGGAACAATCAGTTATGGTCTTAGCTCTCTTTTTTCTTACGTATCAGCTAAGTTGCGGAATGCGTTACCTGATTTTATCCGTACCTATGAGTTTACTGGTTTTAAAAGAGAATCCAGGGCCGCATTTTGTACAGCGGCTTTTCTTTTTAATGAATATATCTTTAAATATTATATGCTATCTATTTTAGTTGTAAATGTAATGTCTCGAAGATATTAGCTCCTGTAGTTATTCGGAAAAAGCTTATGACTGTATGTATGTTACCTTTAGGAGGGCGCATGCGCACACTTTGTAATCTGCGACTCCAATGCTTACCATATGACAGATAAAATGACTTTCTCTTGAATATATAAGCCATCTAATTCTTACGCTATATTGACAAGGGCGGTTTGGAGCTGTGAGTAGGCGTGGGATTTGTCACATATGGTTTAGGGGCCGACATATCTCTCCCTCAATGCCGTACCGGGAGGCAAGGTCGGTAGCAGAAAGCAGCGAAGGGCCAACTGCGTCCAAAAGCGATCGCACGGGCCGAAATCCCGGGATGACTCGTTTGGTACGACGCTCCAGCGCCGGTGTCTGGAGGTACTGCGTTTTTCTCTCTTGTTCAAACATTCCGTCAGCGCATGCGCAAATGTTCTGGCTCTTCGATACCTAGCCTACCAAAAAAAATTAACATGCTGGGTTTTTTGTTCTGTTTTGTTTTTTTTTTTTTTTCTACCAGCAATTGACATTTCAGTTGATTTTATAGGCATAAACGTAACGAAAGAACCGTGCGTGTCTGGTCTTGTCTCAGACAGAGGCGAGAGATGGTTTCATGCAGACTGGGGCGCCTAAAATGCTCTGTTGTAAACATGGCGGTTCACGAGTGAAGTTGTCTCTCTGGCCTTTCTGTGGACGAATTCCAGAACCTACTGACACAATCTGGGCAAGTTTTGAAAGCTAAAACCTTTGATCGATGCGTTATTTTGCTGGTAGGACTGGGTGGCCCGACACTTATGAAAAAAACTATGAAATGAGAATCGGGAGTCTTCCCTTGTCATGGAATGGCAGAATTACCCAGAATTCTTTTTGGGCATGAGCGAGGCAACTTAAGAAGCACGAGACTGGCCCTCATCGAATGGCTGAAGCGCGGCCAGAGGAAATGATTTGTAGTCAGATACTCAGGAGTAGGCCTGGTGTGTGCTGTTAACGTAGATTTTGGATTTCTGAGCAAGCTTTTATCATAGAAAATTCGCGATAAAGTTGTGCTTTCATTTCGCTGTAATTCTCGTGTCAAAGAAACGGTATAATAATGTAAATAAGAGAATAACGATGTTTATATTCGCAGATTACCTGTCCTCTTACTACGAAAGTCAAGCTCGACATCTCTATGCAATAAGCGCACTCAAAATTTCCTCGTGTTACTTTGAAAAAAAGGCTTTTTCTGCTTATATGAAAAATACGTTTTCTCTCCCGTCCCCTTCTTATGCATGATCTTCGCGGAAATTAAATTCGGTTCCTCAATAAACCTGGAACAATCAGTTATGGTCTTAGCTCTCTTTTTTCTTACGTATCAGCTAAGTTGCGGAATGCGTTACCTGATTTTATCCGTACCTATGAGTTTACTGGTTTTAAAAGAGAATCCAGGGCCGCATTTTGTACAGCGGCTTTTCTTTTTAATGAATATATCTTTAAATATTATATGCTATCTATTTTAGTTGTAAATGTAATGTCTCGAAGATATTAGCTCCTGTAGTTATTCGGAAAAAGCTTATGACTGTATGTATGTTACCTTTAGGAGGGCGCATGCGCACACTTTGTAATCTGCGACTCCAATGCTTACCATATGACAGATAAAATGACTTTCTCTTGAATATATAAGCCATCTAATTCTTACGCTATATTGACAAGGGCGGTTTGGAGCTGTGAGTAGGCGTGGGATTTGTCACATATGGTTTAGGGGCCGACATATCTCTCCCTCAATGCCGTACCGGGAGGCAAGGTCGGTAGCAGAAAGCAGCGAAGGGCCAACTGCGTCCAAAAGCGATCGCACGGGCCGAAATCCCGGGATGACTCGTTTGGTACGACGCTCCAGCGCCGGTGTCTGGAGGTACTGCGTTTTTCTCTCTTGTTCAAACATTCCGTCAGCGCATGCGCAAATGTTCTGGCTCTTCGATACCTAGCCTACCAAAAAAAATTAACATGCTGGGTTTTTTGTTCTGTTTTGTTTTTTTTTTTTTTTCTACCAGCAATTGACATTTCAGTTGATTTTATAGGCATAAACGTAACGAAAGAACCGTGCGTGTCTGGTCTTGTCTCAGACAGAGGCGAGAGATGGTTTCATGCAGACTGGGGCGCCTAAAATGCTCTGTTGTAAACATGGCGGTTCACGAGTGAAGTTGTCTCTCTGGCCTTTCTGTGGACGAATTCCAGAACCTACTGACACAATCTGGGCAAGTTTTGAAAGCTAAAACCTTTGATCGATGCGTTATTTTGCTGGTAGGACTGGGTGGCCCGACACTTATGAAAAAAACTATGAAATGAGAATCGGGAGTCTTCCCTTGTCATGGAATGGCAGAATTACCCAGAATTCTTTTTGGGCATGAGCGAGGCAACTTAAGAAGCACGAGACTGGCCCTCATCGAATGGCTGAAGCGCGGCCAGAGGAAATGATTTGTAGTCAGATACTCAGGAGTAGGCCTGGTGTGTGCTGTTAACGTAGATTTTGGATTTCTGAGCAAGCTTTTATCATAGAAAATTCGCGATAAAGTTGTGCTTTCATTTCGCTGTAATTCTCGTGTCAAAGAAACGGTATAATAATGTAAATAAGAGAATAACGATGTTTATATTCGCAGATTACCTGTCCTCTTACTACGAAAGTCAAGCTCGACATCTCTATGCAATAAGCGCACTCAAAATTTCCTCGTGTTACTTTGAAAAAAAGGCTTTTTCTGCTTATATGAAAAATACGTTTTCTCTCCCGTCCCCTTCTTATGCATGATCTTCGCGGAAATTAAATTCGGTTCCTCAATAAACCTGGAACAATCAGTTATGGTCTTAGCTCTCTTTTTTCTTACGTATCAGCTAAGTTGCGGAATGCGTTACCTGATTTTATCCGTACCTATGAGTTTACTGGTTTTAAAAGAGAATCCAGGGCCGCATTTTGTACAGCGGCTTTTCTTTTTAATGAATATATCTTTAAATATTATATGCTATCTATTTTAGTTGTAAATGTAATGTCTCGAAGATATTAGCTCCTGTAGTTATTCGGAAAAAGCTTATGACTGTATGTATGTTACCTTTAGGAGGGCGCATGCGCACACTTTGTAATCTGCGACTCCAATGCTTACCATATGACAGATAAAATGACTTTCTCTTGAATATATAAGCCATCTAATTCTTACGCTATATTGACAAGGGCGGTTTGGAGCTGTGAGTAGGCGTGGGATTTGTCACATATGGTTTAGGGGCCGACATATCTCTCCCTCAATGCCGTACCGGGAGGCAAGGTCGGTAGCAGAAAGCAGCGAAGGGCCAACTGCGTCCAAAAGCGATCGCACGGGCCGAAATCCCGGGATGACTCGTTTGGTACGACGCTCCAGCGCCGGTGTCTGGAGGTACTGCGTTTTTCTCTCTTGTTCAAACATTCCGTCAGCGCATGCGCAAATGTTCTGGCTCTTCGATACCTAGCCTACCAAAAAAAATTAACATGCTGGGTTTTTTGTTCTGTTTTGTTTTTTTTTTTTTCTACCAGCAATTGACATTTCAGTTGATTTTATAGGCATAAACGTAACGAAAGAACCGTGCGTGTCTGGTCTTGTCTCAGACAGAGGCGAGAGATGGTTTCATGCAGACTGGGGCGCCTAAAATGCTCTGTTGTAAACATGGCGGTTCACGAGTGAAGTTGTCTCTCTGGCCTTTCTGTGGACGAATTCCAGAACCTACTGACACAATCTGGGCAAGTTTTGAAAGCTAAAACCTTTGATCGATGCGTTATTTTGCTGGTAGGACTGGGTGGCCCGACACTTATGAAAAAAACTATGAAATGAGAATCGGGAGTCTTCCCTTGTCATGGAATGGCAGAATTACCCAGAATTCTTTTTGGGCATGAGCGAGGCAACTTAAGAAGCACGAGACTGGCCCTCATCGAATGGCTGAAGCGCGGCCAGAGGAAATGATTTGTAGTCAGATACTCAGGAGTAGGCCTGGTGTGTGCTGTTAACGTAGATTTTGGATTTCTGAGCAAGCTTTTATCATAGAAAATTCGCGATAAAGTTGTGCTTTCATTTCGCTGTAATTCTCGTGTCAAAGAAACGGTATAATAATGTAAATAAGAGAATAACGATGTTTATATTCGCAGATTACCTGTCCTCTTACTACGAAAGTCAAGCTCGACATCTCTATGCAATAAGCGCACTCAAAATTTCCTCGTGTTACTTTGAAAAAAAGGCTTTTTCTGCTTATATGAAAAATACGTTTTCTCTCCCGTCCCCTTCTTATGCATGATCTTCGCGGAAATTAAATTCGGTTCCTCAATAAACCTGGAACAATCAGTTATGGTCTTAGCTCTCTTTTTTCTTACGTATCAGCTAAGTTGCGGAATGCGTTACCTGATTTTATCCGTACCTATGAGTTTACTGGTTTTAAAAGAGAATCCAGGGCCGCATTTTGTACAGCGGCTTTTCTTTTTAATGAATATATCTTTAAATATTATATGCTATCTATTTTAGTTGTAAATGTAATGTCTCGAAGATATTAGCTCCTGTAGTTATTCGGAAAAAGCTTATGACTGTATGTATGTTACCTTTAGGAGGGCGCATGCGCACACTTTGTAATCTGCGACTCCAATGCTTACCATATGACAGATAAAATGACTTTCTCTTGAATATATAAGCCATCTAATTCTTACGCTATATTGACAAGGGCGGTTTGGAGCTGTGAGTAGGCGTGGGATTTGTCACATATGGTTTAGGGGCCGACATATCTCTCCCTCAATGCCGTACCGGGAGGCAAGGTCGGTAGCAGAAAGCAGCGAAGGGCCAACTGCGTCCAAAAGCGATCGCACGGGCCGAAATCCCGGGATGACTCGTTTGGTACGACGCTCCAGCGCCGGTGTCTGGAGGTACTGCGTTTTTCTCTCTTGTTCAAACATTCCGTCAGCGCATGCGCAAATGTTCTGGCTCTTCGATACCTAGCCTACCAAAAAAAATTAACATGCTGGGTTTTTGTTTTGTTTTTTTTTTTTTTTTTCTACCAGCAATTGACATTTCAGTTGATTTTATAGGCATAAACGTAACGAAAGAACCGTGCGTGTCTGGTCTTGTCTCAGACAGAGGCGAGAGATGGTTTCATGCAGACTGGGGCGCCTAAAATGCTCTGTTGTAAACATGGCGGTTCACGAGTGAAGTTGTCTCTCTGGCCTTTCTGTGGACGAATTCCAGAACCTACTGACACAATCTGGGCAAGTTTTGAAAGCTAAAACCTTTGATCGATGCGTTATTTTGCTGGTAGGACTGGGTGGCCCGACACTTATGAAAAAAACTATGAAATGAGAATCGGGAGTCTTCCCTTGTCATGGAATGGCAGAATTACCCAGAATTCTTTTTGGGCATGAGCGAGGCAACTTAAGAAGCACGAGACTGGCCCTCATCGAATGGCTGAAGCGCGGCCAGAGGAAATGATTTGTAGTCAGATACTCAGGAGTAGGCCTGGTGTGTGCTGTTAACGTAGATTTTGGATTTCTGAGCAAGCTTTTATCATAGAAAATTCGCGATAAAGTTGTGCTTTCATTTCGCTGTAATTCTCGTGTCAAAGAAACGGTATAATAATGTAAATAAGAGAATAACGATGTTTATATTCGCAGATTACCTGTCCTCTTACTACGAAAGTCAAGCTCGACATCTCTATGCAATAAGCGCACTCAAAATTTCCTCGTGTTACTTTGAAAAAAAGGCTTTTTCTGCTTATATGAAAAATACGTTTTCTCTCCCGTCCCCTTCTTATGCATGATCTTCGCGGAAATTAAATTCGGTTCCTCAATAAACCTGGAACAATCAGTTATGGTCTTAGCTCTCTTTTTTCTTACGTATCAGCTAAGTTGCGGAATGCGTTACCTGATTTTATCCGTACCTATGAGTTTACTGGTTTTAAAAGAGAATCCAGGGCCGCATTTTGTACAGCGGCTTTTCTTTTTAATGAATATATCTTTAAATATTATATGCTATCTATTTTAGTTGTAAATGTAATGTCTCGAAGATATTAGCTCCTGTAGTTATTCGGAAAAAGCTTATGACTGTATGTATGTTACCTTTAGGAGGGCGCATGCGCACACTTTGTAATCTGCGACTCCAATGCTTACCATATGACAGATAAAATGACTTTCTCTTGAATATATAAGCCATCTAATTCTTACGCTATATTGACAAGGGCGGTTTGGAGCTGTGAGTAGGCGTGGGATTTGTCACATATGGTTTAGGGGCCGACATATCTCTCCCTCAATGCCGTACCGGGAGGCAAGGTCGGTAGCAGAAAGCAGCGAAGGGCCAACTGCGTCCAAAAGCGATCGCACGGGCCGAAATCCCGGGATGACTCGTTTGGTACGACGCTCCAGCGCCGGTGTCTGGAGGTACTGCGTTTTTCTCTCTTGTTCAAACATTCCGTCAGCGCATGCGCAAATGTTCTGGCTCTTCGATACCTAGCCTACCAAAAAAAATTAACATGCTGGGTTTTTTGTTCTGTTTTGTTTTTTTTTTTTTTTCTACCAGCAATTGACATTTCAGTTGATTTTATAGGCATAAACGTAACGAAAGAACCGTGCGTGTCTGGTCTTGTCTCAGACAGAGGCGAGAGATGGTTTCATGCAGACTGGGGCGCCTAAAATGCTCTGTTGTAAACATGGCGGTTCACGAGTGAAGTTGTCTCTCTGGCCTTTCTGTGGACGAATTCCAGAACCTACTGACACAATCTGGGCAAGTTTTGAAAGCTAAAACCTTTGATCGATGCGTTATTTTGCTGGTAGGACTGGGTGGCCCGACACTTATGAAAAAAACTATGAAATGAGAATCGGGAGTCTTCCCTTGTCATGGAATGGCAGAATTACCCAGAATTCTTTTTGGGCATGAGCGAGGCAACTTAAGAAGCACGAGACTGGCCCTCATCGAATGGCTGAAGCGCGGCCAGAGGAAATGATTTGTAGTCAGATACTCAGGAGTAGGCCTGGTGTGTGCTGTTAACGTAGATTTTGGATTTCTGAGCAAGCTTTTATCATAGAAAATTCGCGATAAAGTTGTGCTTTCATTTCGCTGTAATTCTCGTGTCAAAGAAACGGTATAATAATGTAAATAAGAGAATAACGATGTTTATATTCGCAGATTACCTGTCCTCTTACTACGAAAGTCAAGCTCGACATCTCTATGCAATAAGCGCACTCAAAATTTCCTCGTGTTACTTTGAAAAAAAGGCTTTTTCTGCTTATATGAAAAATACGTTTTCTCTCCCGTCCCCTTCTTATGCATGATCTTCGCGGAAATTAAATTCGGTTCCTCAATAAACCTGGAACAATCAGTTATGGTCTTAGCTCTCTTTTTTCTTACGTATCAGCTAAGTTGCGGAATGCGTTACCTGATTTTATCCGTACCTATGAGTTTACTGGTTTTAAAAGAGAATCCAGGGCCGCATTTTGTACAGCGGCTTTTCTTTTTAATGAATATATCTTTAAATATTATATGCTATCTATTTTAGTTGTAAATGTAATGTCTCGAAGATATTAGCTCCTGTAGTTATTCGGAAAAAGCTTATGACTGTATGTATGTTACCTTTAGGAGGGCGCATGCGCACACTTTGTAATCTGCGACTCCAATGCTTACCATATGACAGATAAAATGACTTTCTCTTGAATATATAAGCCATCTAATTCTTACGCTATATTGACAAGGGCGGTTTGGAGCTGTGAGTAGGCGTGGGATTTGTCACATATGGTTTAGGGGCCGACATATCTCTCCCTCAATGCCGTACCGGGAGGCAAGGTCGGTAGCAGAAAGCAGCGAAGGGCCAACTGCGTCCAAAAGCGATCGCACGGGCCGAAATCCCGGGATGACTCGTTTGGTACGACGCTCCAGCGCCGGTGTCTGGAGGTACTGCGTTTTTCTCTCTTGTTCAAACATTCCGTCAGCGCATGCGCAAATGTTCTGGCTCTTCGATACCTAGCCTACCAAAAAAAATTAACATGCTGGGTTTTTTGTTCTGTTTTGTTTTTTTTTTTTTTCTACCAGCAATTGACATTTCAGTTGATTTTATAGGCATAAACGTAACGAAAGAACCGTGCGTGTCTGGTCTTGTCTCAGACAGAGGCGAGAGATGGTTTCATGCAGACTGGGGCGCCTAAAATGCTCTGTTGTAAACATGGCGGTTCACGAGTGAAGTTGTCTCTCTGGCCTTTCTGTGGACGAATTCCAGAACCTACTGACACAATCTGGGCAAGTTTTGAAAGCTAAAACCTTTGATCGATGCGTTATTTTGCTGGTAGGACTGGGTGGCCCGACACTTATGAAAAAAACTATGAAATGAGAATCGGGAGTCTTCCCTTGTCATGGAATGGCAGAATTACCCAGAATTCTTTTTGGGCATGAGCGAGGCAACTTAAGAAGCACGAGACTGGCCCTCATCGAATGGCTGAAGCGCGGCCAGAGGAAATGATTTGTAGTCAGATACTCAGGAGTAGGCCTGGTGTGTGCTGTTAACGTAGATTTTGGATTTCTGAGCAAGCTTTTATCATAGAAAATTCGCGATAAAGTTGTGCTTTCATTTCGCTGTAATTCTCGTGTCAAAGAAACGGTATAATAATGTAAATAAGAGAATAACGATGTTTATATTCGCAGATTACCTGTCCTCTTACTACGAAAGTCAAGCTCGACATCTCTATGCAATAAGCGCACTCAAAATTTCCTCGTGTTACTTTGAAAAAAAGGCTTTTTCTGCTTATATGAAAAATACGTTTTCTCTCCCGTCCCCTTCTTATGCATGATCTTCGCGGAAATTAAATTCGGTTCCTCAATAAACCTGGAACAATCAGTTATGGTCTTAGCTCTCTTTTTTCTTACGTATCAGCTAAGTTGCGGAATGCGTTACCTGATTTTATCCGTACCTATGAGTTTACTGGTTTTAAAAGAGAATCCAGGGCCGCATTTTGTACAGCGGCTTTTCTTTTTAATGAATATATCTTTAAATATTATATGCTATCTATTTTAGTTGTAAATGTAATGTCTCGAAGATATTAGCTCCTGTAGTTATTCGGAAAAAGCTTATGACTGTATGTATGTTACCTTTAGGAGGGCGCATGCGCACACTTTGTAATCTGCGACTCCAATGCTTACCATATGACAGATAAAATGACTTTCTCTTGAATATATAAGCCATCTAATTCTTACGCTATATTGACAAGGGCGGTTTGGAGCTGTGAGTAGGCGTGGGATTTGTCACATATGGTTTAGGGGCCGACATATCTCTCCCTCAATGCCGTACCGGGAGGCAAGGTCGGTAGCAGAAAGCAGCGAAGGGCCAACTGCGTCCAAAAGCGATCGCACGGGCCGAAATCCCGGGATGACTCGTTTGGTACGACGCTCCAGCGCCGGTGTCTGGAGGTACTGCGTTTTTCTCTCTTGTTCAAACATTCCGTCAGCGCATGCGCAAATGTTCTGGCTCTTCGATACCTAGCCTACCAAAAAAAATTAACATGCTGGGTTTTTTGTTTTTTTTTTTTTTTTTTTTTCTACCAGCAATTGACATTTCAGTTGATTTTATAGGCATAAACGTAACGAAAGAACCGTGCGTGTCTGGTCTTGTCTCAGACAGAGGCGAGAGATGGTTTCATGCAGACTGGGGCGCCTAAAATGCTCTGTTGTAAACATGGCGGTTCACGAGTGAAGTTGTCTCTCTGGCCTTTCTGTGGACGAATTCCAGAACCTACTGACACAATCTGGGCAAGTTTTGAAAGCTAAAACCTTTGATCGATGCGTTATTTTGCTGGTAGGACTGGGTGGCCCGACACTTATGAAAAAAACTATGAAATGAGAATCGGGAGTCTTCCCTTGTCATGGAATGGCAGAATTACCCAGAATTCTTTTTGGGCATGAGCGAGGCAACTTAAGAAGCACGAGACTGGCCCTCATCGAATGGCTGAAGCGCGGCCAGAGGAAATGATTTGTAGTCAGATACTCAGGAGTAGGCCTGGTGTGTGCTGTTAACGTAGATTTTGGATTTCTGAGCAAGCTTTTATCATAGAAAATTCGCGATAAAGTTGTGCTTTCATTTCGCTGTAATTCTCGTGTCAAAGAAACGGTATAATAATGTAAATAAGAGAATAACGATGTTTATATTCGCAGATTACCTGTCCTCTTACTACGAAAGTCAAGCTCGACATCTCTATGCAATAAGCGCACTCAAAATTTCCTCGTGTTACTTTGAAAAAAAGGCTTTTTCTGCTTATATGAAAAATACGTTTTCTCTCCCGTCCCCTTCTTATGCATGATCTTCGCGGAAATTAAATTCGGTTCCTCAATAAACCTGGAACAATCAGTTATGGTCTTAGCTCTCTTTTTTCTTACGTATCAGCTAAGTTGCGGAATGCGTTACCTGATTTTATCCGTACCTATGAGTTTACTGGTTTTAAAAGAGAATCCAGGGCCGCATTTTGTACAGCGGCTTTTCTTTTTAATGAATATATCTTTAAATATTATATGCTATCTATTTTAGTTGTAAATGTAATGTCTCGAAGATATTAGCTCCTGTAGTTATTCGGAAAAAGCTTATGACTGTATGTATGTTACCTTTAGGAGGGCGCATGCGCACACTTTGTAATCTGCGACTCCAATGCTTACCATATGACAGATAAAATGACTTTCTCTTGAATATATAAGCCATCTAATTCTTACGCTATATTGACAAGGGCGGTTTGGAGCTGTGAGTAGGCGTGGGATTTGTCACATATGGTTTAGGGGCCGACATATCTCTCCCTCAATGCCGTACCGGGAGGCAAGGTCGGTAGCAGAAAGCAGCGAAGGGCCAACTGCGTCCAAAAGCGATCGCACGGGCCGAAATCCCGGGATGACTCGTTTGGTACGACGCTCCAGCGCCGGTGTCTGGAGGTACTGCGTTTTTCTCTCTTGTTCAAACATTCCGTCAGCGCATGCGCAAATGTTCTGGCTCTTCGATACCTAGCCTACCAAAAAAAATTAACATGCTGGGTTTTTGTTTTGTTTTTTTTTTTTTTTTTTCTACCAGCAATTGACATTTCAGTTGATTTTATAGGCATAAACGTAACGAAAGAACCGTGCGTGTCTGGTCTTGTCTCAGACAGAGGCGAGAGATGGTTTCATGCAGACTGGGGCGCCTAAAATGCTCTGTTGTAAACATGGCGGTTCACGAGTGAAGTTGTCTCTCTGGCCTTTCTGTGGACGAATTCCAGAACCTACTGACACAATCTGGGCAAGTTTTGAAAGCTAAAACCTTTGATCGATGCGTTATTTTGCTGGTAGGACTGGGTGGCCCGACACTTATGAAAAAAACTATGAAATGAGAATCGGGAGTCTTCCCTTGTCATGGAATGGCAGAATTACCCAGAATTCTTTTTGGGCATGAGCGAGGCAACTTAAGAAGCACGAGACTGGCCCTCATCGAATGGCTGAAGCGCGGCCAGAGGAAATGATTTGTAGTCAGATACTCAGGAGTAGGCCTGGTGTGTGCTGTTAACGTAGATTTTGGATTTCTGAGCAAGCTTTTATCATAGAAAATTCGCGATAAAGTTGTGCTTTCATTTCGCTGTAATTCTCGTGTCAAAGAAACGGTATAATAATGTAAATAAGAGAATAACGATGTTTATATTCGCAGATTACCTGTCCTCTTACTACGAAAGTCAAGCTCGACATCTCTATGCAATAAGCGCACTCAAAATTTCCTCGTGTTACTTTGAAAAAAAGGCTTTTTCTGCTTATATGAAAAATACGTTTTCTCTCCCGTCCCCTTCTTATGCATGATCTTCGCGGAAATTAAATTCGGTTCCTCAATAAACCTGGAACAATCAGTTATGGTCTTAGCTCTCTTTTTTCTTACGTATCAGCTAAGTTGCGGAATGCGTTACCTGATTTTATCCGTACCTATGAGTTTACTGGTTTTAAAAGAGAATCCAGGGCCGCATTTTGTACAGCGGCTTTTCTTTTTAATGAATATATCTTTAAATATTATATGCTATCTATTTTAGTTGTAAATGTAATGTCTCGAAGATATTAGCTCCTGTAGTTATTCGGAAAAAGCTTATGACTGTATGTATGTTACCTTTAGGAGGGCGCATGCGCACACTTTGTAATCTGCGACTCCAATGCTTACCATATGACAGATAAAATGACTTTCTCTTGAATATATAAGCCATCTAATTCTTACGCTATATTGACAAGGGCGGTTTGGAGCTGTGAGTAGGCGTGGGATTTGTCACATATGGTTTAGGGGCCGACATATCTCTCCCTC
This sequence comes from Montipora foliosa, assembly GCF_036669935.1. Classification (NCBI taxonomy): domain Eukaryota; kingdom Metazoa; phylum Cnidaria; class Anthozoa; order Scleractinia; family Acroporidae; genus Montipora; species Montipora foliosa. Next base: position 44,721,269 of record NC_090873.1, read on the forward strand.
AATGCCGTACCGGGAGGCAAGGTCGGTAGCAGAAAGCAGCGAAGGGCCAACTGCGTCCAAAAGCGATCGCACGGGCCGAAATCCCGGGATGACTCGTTTGGTACGACGCTCCAGCGCCGGTGTCTGGAGGTACTGCGTTTTTCTCTCTTGTTCAAACATTCCGTCAGCGCATGCGCAAATGTTCTGGCTCTTCGATACCTAGCCTACCAAAAAAAATTAACATGCTGGGTTTTTTGTTCTGTTTTGTTTTTTTTTTTTTTTTCTACCAGCAATTGACATTTCAGTTGATTTTATAGGCATAAACGTAACGAAAGAACCGTGCGTGTCTGGTCTTGTCTCAGACAGAGGCGAGAGATGGTTTCATGCAGACTGGGGCGCCTAAAATGCTCTGTTGTAAACATGGCGGTTCACGAGTGAAGTTGTCTCTCTGGCCTTTCTGTGGACGAATTCCAGAACCTACTGACACAATCTGGGCAAGTTTTGAAAGCTAAAACCTTTGATCGATGCGTTATTTTGCTGGTAGGACTGGGTGGCCCGACACTTATGAAAAAAACTATGAAATGAGAATCGGGAGTCTTCCCTTGTCATGGAATGGCAGAATTACCCAGAATTCTTTTTGGGCATGAGCGAGGCAACTTAAGAAGCACGAGACTGGCCCTCATCGAATGGCTGAAGCGCGGCCAGAGGAAATGATTTGTAGTCAGATACTCAGGAGTAGGCCTGGTGTGTGCTGTTAACGTAGATTTTGGATTTCTGAGCAAGCTTTTATCATAGAAAATTCGCGATAAAGTTGTGCTTTCATTTCGCTGTAATTCTCGTGTCAAAGAAACGGTATAATAATGTAAATAAGAGAATAACGATGTTTATATTCGCAGATTACCTGTCCTCTTACTACGAAAGTCAAGCTCGACATCTCTATGCAATAAGCGCACTCAAAATTTCCTCGTGTTACTTTGAAAAAAAGGCTTTTTCTGCTTATATGAAAAATACGTTTTCTCTCCCGTCCCCTTCTTATGCATGATCTTCGCGGAAATTAAATTCGGTTCCTCAATAAACCTGGAACAATCAGTTATGGTCTTAGCTCTCTTTTTTCTTACGTATCAGCTAAGTTGCGGAATGCGTTACCTGATTTTATCCGTACCTATGAGTTTACTGGTTTTAAAAGAGAATCCAGGGCCGCATTTTGTACAGCGGCTTTTCTTTTTAATGAATATATCTTTAAATATTATATGCTATCTATTTTAGTTGTAAATGTAATGTCTCGAAGATATTAGCTCCTGTAGTTATTCGGAAAAAGCTTATGACTGTATGTATGTTACCTTTAGGAGGGCGCATGCGCACACTTTGTAATCTGCGACTCCAATGCTTACCATATGACAGATAAAATGACTTTCTCTTGAATATATAAGCCATCTAATTCTTACGCTATATTGACAAGGGCGGTTTGGAGCTGTGAGTAGGCGTGGGATTTGTCACATATGGTTTAGGGGCCGACATATCTCTCCCTCAATGCCGTACCGGGAGGCAAGGTCGGTAGCAGAAAGCAGCGAAGGGCCAACTGCGTCCAAAAGCGATCGCACGGGCCGAAATCCCGGGATGACTCGTTTGGTACGACGCTCCAGCGCCGGTGTCTGGAGGTACTGCGTTTTTCTCTCTTGTTCAAACATTCCGTCAGCGCATGCGCAAATGTTCTGGCTCTTCGATACCTAGCCTACCAAAAAAAATTAACATGCTGGGTTTTTTGTTCTGTTTTGTTTTTTTTTTTTTTCTACCAGCAATTGACATTTCAGTTGATTTTATAGGCATAAACGTAACGAAAGAACCGTGCGTGTCTGGTCTTGTCTCAGACAGAGGCGAGAGATGGTTTCATGCAGACTGGGGCGCCTAAAATGCTCTGTTGTAAACATGGCGGTTCACGAGTGAAGTTGTCTCTCTGGCCTTTCTGTGGACGAATTCCAGAACCTACTGACACAATCTGGGCAAGTTTTGAAAGCTAAAACCTTTGATCGATGCGTTATTTTGCTGGTAGGACTGGGTGGCCCGACACTTATGAAAAAAACTATGAAATGAGAATCGGGAGTCTTCCCTTGTCATGGAATGGCAGAATTACCCAGAATTCTTTTTGGGCATGAGCGAGGCAACTTAAGAAGCACGAGACTGGCCCTCATCGAATGGCTGAAGCGCGGCCAGAGGAAATGATTTGTAGTCAGATACTCAGGAGTAGGCCTGGTGTGTGCTGTTAACGTAGATTTTGGATTTCTGAGCAAGCTTTTATCATAGAAAATTCGCGATAAAGTTGTGCTTTCATTTCGCTGTAATTCTCGTGTCAAAGAAACGGTATAATAATGTAAATAAGAGAATAACGATGTTTATATTCGCAGATTACCTGTCCTCTTACTACGAAAGTCAAGCTCGACATCTCTATGCAATAAGCGCACTCAAAATTTCCTCGTGTTACTTTGAAAAAAAGGCTTTTTCTGCTTATATGAAAAATACGTTTTCTCTCCCGTCCCCTTCTTATGCATGATCTTCGCGGAAATTAAATTCGGTTCCTCAATAAACCTGGAACAATCAGTTATGGTCTTAGCTCTCTTTTTTCTTACGTATCAGCTAAGTTGCGGAATGCGTTACCTGATTTTATCCGTACCTATGAGTTTACTGGTTTTAAAAGAGAATCCAGGGCCGCATTTTGTACAGCGGCTTTTCTTTTTAATGAATATATCTTTAAATATTATATGCTATCTATTTTAGTTGTAAATGTAATGTCTCGAAGATATTAGCTCCTGTAGTTATTCGGAAAAAGCTTATGACTGTATGTATGTTACCTTTAGGAGGGCGCATGCGCACACTTTGTAATCTGCGACTCCAATGCTTACCATATGACAGATAAAATGACTTTCTCTTGAATATATAAGCCATCTAATTCTTACGCTATATTGACAAGGGCGGTTTGGAGCTGTGAGTAGGCGTGGGATTTGTCACATATGGTTTAGGGGCCGACATATCTCTCCCTCAATGCCGTACCGGGAGGCAAGGTCGGTAGCAGAAAGCAGCGAAGGGCCAACTGCGTCCAAAAGCGATCGCACGGGCCGAAATCCCGGGATGACTCGTTTGGTACGACGCTCCAGCGCCGGTGTCTGGAGGTACTGCGTTTTTCTCTCTTGTTCAAACATTCCGTCAGCGCATGCGCAAATGTTCTGGCTCTTCGATACCTAGCCTACCAAAAAAAATTAACATGCTGGGTTTTTTGTTCTGTTTTGTTTTTTTTTTTTTTCTACCAGCAATTGACATTTCAGTTGATTTTATAGGCATAAACGTAACGAAAGAACCGTGCGTGTCTGGTCTTGTCTCAGACAGAGGCGAGAGATGGTTTCATGCAGACTGGGGCGCCTAAAATGCTCTGTTGTAAACATGGCGGTTCACGAGTGAAGTTGTCTCTCTGGCCTTTCTGTGGACGAATTCCAGAACCTACTGACACAATCTGGGCAAGTTTTGAAAGCTAAAACCTTTGATCGATGCGTTATTTTGCTGGTAGGACTGGGTGGCCCGACACTTATGAAAAAAACTATGAAATGAGAATCGGGAGTCTTCCCTTGTCATGGAATGGCAGAATTACCCAGAATTCTTTTTGGGCATGAGCGAGGCAACTTAAGAAGCACGAGACTGGCCCTCATCGAATGGCTGAAGCGCGGCCAGAGGAAATGATTTGTAGTCAGATACTCAGGAGTAGGCCTGGTGTGTGCTGTTAACGTAGATTTTGGATTTCTGAGCAAGCTTTTATCATAGAAAATTCGCGATAAAGTTGTGCTTTCATTTCGCTGTAATTCTCGTGTCAAAGAAACGGTATAATAATGTAAATAAGAGAATAACGATGTTTATATTCGCAGATTACCTGTCCTCTTACTACGAAAGTCAAGCTCGACATCTCTATGCAATAAGCGCACTCAAAATTTCCTCGTGTTACTTTGAAAAAAAGGCTTTTTCTGCTTATATGAAAAATACGTTTTCTCTCCCGTCCCCTTCTTATGCATGATCTTCGCGGAAATTAAATTCGGTTCCTCAATAAACCTGGAACAATCAGTTATGGTCTTAGCTCTCTTTTTTCTTACGTATCAGCTAAGTTGCGGAATGCGTTACCTGATTTTATCCGTACCTATGAGTTTACTGGTTTTAAAAGAGAATCCAGGGCCGCATTTTGTACAGCGGCTTTTCTTTTTAATGAATATATCTTTAAATATTATATGCTATCTATTTTAGTTGTAAATGTAATGTCTCGAAGATATTAGCTCCTGTAGTTATTCGGAAAAAGCTTATGACTGTATGTATGTTACCTTTAGGAGGGCGCATGCGCACACTTTGTAATCTGCGACTCCAATGCTTACCATATGACAGATAAAATGACTTTCTCTTGAATATATAAGCCATCTAATTCTTACGCTATATTGACAAGGGCGGTTTGGAGCTGTGAGTAGGCGTGGGATTTGTCACATATGGTTTAGGGGCCGACATATCTCTCCCTCAATGCCGTACCGGGAGGCAAGGTCGGTAGCAGAAAGCAGCGAAGGGCCAACTGCGTCCAAAAGCGATCGCACGGGCCGAAATCCCGGGATGACTCGTTTGGTACGACGCTCCAGCGCCGGTGTCTGGAGGTACTGCGTTTTTCTCTCTTGTTCAAACATTCCGTCAGCGCATGCGCAAATGTTCTGGCTCTTCGATACCTAGCCTACCAAAAAAAATTAACATGCTGGGTTTTTTGTTCTGTTTTGTTTTTTTTTTTTTTCTACCAGCAATTGACATTTCAGTTGATTTTATAGGCATAAACGTAACGAAAGAACCGTGCGTGTCTGGTCTTGTCTCAGACAGAGGCGAGAGATGGTTTCATGCAGACTGGGGCGCCTAAAATGCTCTGTTGTAAACATGGCGGTTCACGAGTGAAGTTGTCTCTCTGGCCTTTCTGTGGACGAATTCCAGAACCTACTGACACAATCTGGGCAAGTTTTGAAAGCTAAAACCTTTGATCGATGCGTTATTTTGCTGGTAGGACTGGGTGGCCCGACACTTATGAAAAAAACTATGAAATGAGAATCGGGAGTCTTCCCTTGTCATGGAATGGCAGAATTACCCAGAATTCTTTTTGGGCATGAGCGAGGCAACTTAAGAAGCACGAGACTGGCCCTCATCGAATGGCTGAAGCGCGGCCAGAGGAAATGATTTGTAGTCAGATACTCAGGAGTAGGCCTGGTGTGTGCTGTTAACGTAGATTTTGGATTTCTGAGCAAGCTTTTATCATAGAAAATTCGCGATAAAGTTGTGCTTTCATTTCGCTGTAATTCTCGTGTCAAAGAAACGGTATAATAATGTAAATAAGAGAATAACGATGTTTATATTCGCAGATTACCTGTCCTCTTACTACGAAAGTCAAGCTCGACATCTCTATGCAATAAGCGCACTCAAAATTTCCTCGTGTTACTTTGAAAAAAAGGCTTTTTCTGCTTATATGAAAAATACGTTTTCTCTCCCGTCCCCTTCTTATGCATGATCTTCGCGGAAATTAAATTCGGTTCCTCAATAAACCTGGAACAATCAGTTATGGTCTTAGCTCTCTTTTTTCTTACGTATCAGCTAAGTTGCGGAATGCGTTACCTGATTTTATCCGTACCTATGAGTTTACTGGTTTTAAAAGAGAATCCAGGGCCGCATTTTGTACAGCGGCTTTTCTTTTTAATGAATATATCTTTAAATATTATATGCTATCTATTTTAGTTGTAAATGTAATGTCTCGAAGATATTAGCTCCTGTAGTTATTCGGAAAAAGCTTATGACTGTATGTATGTTACCTTTAGGAGGGCGCATGCGCACACTTTGTAATCTGCGACTCCAATGCTTACCATATGACAGATAAAATGACTTTCTCTTGAATATATAAGCCATCTAATTCTTACGCTATATTGACAAGGGCGGTTTGGAGCTGTGAGTAGGCGTGGGATTTGTCACATATGGTTTAGGGGCCGACATATCTCTCCCTCAATGCCGTACCGGGAGGCAAGGTCGGTAGCAGAAAGCAGCGAAGGGCCAACTGCGTCCAAAAGCGATCGCACGGGCCGAAATCCCGGGATGACTCGTTTGGTACGACGCTCCAGCGCCGGTGTCTGGAGGTACTGCGTTTTTCTCTCTTGTTCAAACATTCCGTCAGCGCATGCGCAAATGTTCTGGCTCTTCGATACCTAGCCTACCAAAAAAAATTAACATGCTGGGTTTTTTGTTCTGTTTTGTTTTTTTTTTTTTTCTACCAGCAATTGACATTTCAGTTGATTTTATAGGCATAAACGTAACGAAAGAACCGTGCGTGTCTGGTCTTGTCTCAGACAGAGGCGAGAGATGGTTTCATGCAGACTGGGGCGCCTAAAATGCTCTGTTGTAAACATGGCGGTTCACGAGTGAAGTTGTCTCTCTGGCCTTTCTGTGGACGAATTCCAGAACCTACTGACACAATCTGGGCAAGTTTTGAAAGCTAAAACCTTTGATCGATGCGTTATTTTGCTGGTAGGACTGGGTGGCCCGACACTTATGAAAAAAACTATGAAATGAGAATCGGGAGTCTTCCCTTGTCATGGAATGGCAGAATTACCCAGAATTCTTTTTGGGCATGAGCGAGGCAACTTAAGAAGCACGAGACTGGCCCTCATCGAATGGCTGAAGCGCGGCCAGAGGAAATGATTTGTAGTCAGATACTCAGGAGTAGGCCTGGTGTGTGCTGTTAACGTAGATTTTGGATTTCTGAGCAAGCTTTTATCATAGAAAATTCGCGATAAAGTTGTGCTTTCATTTCGCTGTAATTCTCGTGTCAAAGAAACGGTATAATAATGTAAATAAGAGAATAACGATGTTTATATTCGCAGATTACCTGTCCTCTTACTACGAAAGTCAAGCTCGACATCTCTATGCAATAAGCGCACTCAAAATTTCCTCGTGTTACTTTGAAAAAAAGGCTTTTTCTGCTTATATGAAAAATACGTTTTCTCTCCCGTCCCCTTCTTATGCATGATCTTCGCGGAAATTAAATTCGGTTCCTCAATAAACCTGGAACAATCAGTTATGGTCTTAGCTCTCTTTTTTCTTACGTATCAGCTAAGTTGCGGAATGCGTTACCTGATTTTATCCGTACCTATGAGTTTACTGGTTTTAAAAGAGAATCCAGGGCCGCATTTTGTACAGCGGCTTTTCTTTTTAATGAATATATCTTTAAATATTATATGCTATCTATTTTAGTTGTAAATGTAATGTCTCGAAGATATTAGCTCCTGTAGTTATTCGGAAAAAGCTTATGACTGTATGTATGTTACCTTTAGGAGGGCGCATGCGCACACTTTGTAATCTGCGACTCCAATGCTTACCATATGACAGATAAAATGACTTTCTCTTGAATATATAAGCCATCTAATTCTTACGCTATATTGACAAGGGCGGTTTGGAGCTGTGAGTAGGCGTGGGATTTGTCACATATGGTTTAGGGGCCGACATATCTCTCCCTCAATGCCGTACCGGGAGGCAAGGTCGGTAGCAGAAAGCAGCGAAGGGCCAACTGCGTCCAAAAGCGATCGCACGGGCCGAAATCCCGGGATGACTCGTTTGGTACGACGCTCCAGCGCCGGTGTCTGGAGGTACTGCGTTTTTCTCTCTTGTTCAAACATTCCGTCAGCGCATGCGCAAATGTTCTGGCTCTTCGATACCTAGCCTACCAAAAAAAATTAACATGCTGGGTTTTTTGTTCTGTTTTGTTTTTTTTTTTTTTCTACCAGCAATTGACATTTCAGTTGATTTTATAGGCATAAACGTAACGAAAGAACCGTGCGTGTCTGGTCTTGTCTCAGACAGAGGCGAGAGATGGTTTCATGCAGACTGGGGCGCCTAAAATGCTCTGTTGTAAACATGGCGGTTCACGAGTGAAGTTGTCTCTCTGGCCTTTCTGTGGACGAATTCCAGAACCTACTGACACAATCTGGGCAAGTTTTGAAAGCTAAAACCTTTGATCGATGCGTTATTTTGCTGGTAGGACTGGGTGGCCCGACACTTATGAAAAAAACTATGAAATGAGAATCGGGAGTCTTCCCTTGTCATGGAATGGCAGAATTACCCAGAATTCTTTTTGGGCATGAGCGAGGCAACTTAAGAAGCACGAGACTGGCCCTCATCGAATGGCTGAAGCGCGGCCAGAGGAAATGATTTGTAGTCAGATACTCAGGAGTAGGCCTGGTGTGTGCTGTTAACGTAGATTTTGGATTTCTGAGCAAGCTTTTATCATAGAAAATTCGCGATAAAGTTGTGCTTTCATTTCGCTGTAATTCTCGTGTCAAAGAAACGGTATAATAATGTAAATAAGAGAATAACGATGTTTATATTCGCAGATTACCTGTCCTCTTACTACGAAAGTCAAGCTCGACATCTCTATGCAATAAGCGCACTCAAAATTTCCTCGTGTTACTTTGAAAAAAAGGCTTTTTCTGCTTATATGAAAAATACGTTTTCTCTCCCGTCCCCTTCTTATGCATGATCTTCGCGGAAATTAAATTCGGTTCCTCAATAAACCTGGAACAATCAGTTATGGTCTTAGCTCTCTTTTTTCTTACGTATCAGCTAAGTTGCGGAATGCGTTACCTGATTTTATCCGTACCTATGAGTTTACTGGTTTTAAAAGAGAATCCAGGGCCGCATTTTGTACAGCGGCTTTTCTTTTTAATGAATATATCTTTAAATATTATATGCTATCTATTTTAGTTGTAAATGTAATGTCTCGAAGATATTAGCTCCTGTAGTTATTCGGAAAAAGCTTATGACTGTATGTATGTTACCTTTAGGAGGGCGCATGCGCACACTTTGTAATCTGCGACTCCAATGCTTACCATATGACAGATAAAATGACTTTCTCTTGAATATATAAGCCATCTAATTCTTACGCTATATTGACAAGGGCGGTTTGGAGCTGTGAGTAGGCGTGGGATTTGTCACATATGGTTTAGGGGCCGACATATCTCTCCCTCAATGCCGTACCGGGAGGCAAGGTCGGTAGCAGAAAGCAGCGAAGGGCCAACTGCGTCCAAAAGCGATCGCACGGGCCGAAATCCCGGGATGACTCGTTTGGTACGACGCTCCAGCGCCGGTGTCTGGAGGTACTGCGTTTTTCTCTCTTGTTCAAACATTCCGTCAGCGCATGCGCAAATGTTCTGGCTCTTCGATACCTAGCCTACCAAAAAAAATTAACATGCTGGGTTTTTTGTTCTGTTTTGTTTTTTTTTTTTTTCTACCAGCAATTGACATTTCAGTTGATTTTATAGGCATAAACGTAACGAAAGAACCGTGCGTGTCTGGTCTTGTCTCAGACAGAGGCGAGAGATGGTTTCATGCAGACTGGGGCGCCTAAAATGCTCTGTTGTAAACATGGCGGTTCACGAGTGAAGTTGTCTCTCTGGCCTTTCTGTGGACGAATTCCAGAACCTACTGACACAATCTGGGCAAGTTTTGAAAGCTAAAACCTTTGATCGATGCGTTATTTTGCTGGTAGGACTGGGTGGCCCGACACTTATGAAAAAAACTATGAAATGAGAATCGGGAGTCTTCCCTTGTCATGGAATGGCAGAATTACCCAGAATTCTTTTTGGGCATGAGCGAGGCAACTTAAGAAGCACGAGACTGGCCCTCATCGAATGGCTGAAGCGCGGCCAGAGGAAATGATTTGTAGTCAGATACTCAGGAGTAGGCCTGGTGTGTGCTGTTAACGTAGATTTTGGATTTCTGAGCAAGCTTTTATCATAGAAAATTCGCGATAAAGTTGTGCTTTCATTTCGCTGTAATTCTCGTGTCAAAGAAACGGTATAATAATGTAAATAAGAGAATAACGATGTTTATATTCGCAGATTACCTGTCCTCTTACTACGAAAGTCAAGCTCGACATCTCTATGCAATAAGCGCACTCAAAATTTCCTCGTGTTACTTTGAAAAAAAGGCTTTTTCTGCTTATATGAAAAATACGTTTTCTCTCCCGTCCCCTTCTTATGCATGATCTTCGCGGAAATTAAATTCGGTTCCTCAATAAACCTGGAACAATCAGTTATGGTCTTAGCTCTCTTTTTTCTTACGTATCAGCTAAGTTGCGGAATGCGTTACCTGATTTTATCCGTACCTATGAGTTTACTGGTTTTAAAAGAGAATCCAGGGCCGCATTTTGTACAGCGGCTTTTCTTTTTAATGAATATATCTTTAAATATTATATGCTATCTATTTTAGTTGTAAATGTAATGTCTCGAAGATATTAGCTCCTGTAGTTATTCGGAAAAAGCTTATGACTGTATGTATGTTACCTTTAGGAGGGCGCATGCGCACACTTTGTAATCTGCGACTCCAATGCTTACCATATGACAGATAAAATGACTTTCTCTTGAATATATAAGCCATCTAATTCTTACGCTATATTGACAAGGGCGGTTTGGAGCTGTGAGTAGGCGTGGGATTTGTCACATATGGTTTAGGGGCCGACATATCTCTCCCTCAATGCCGTACCGGGAGGCAAGGTCGGTAGCAGAAAGCAGCGAAGGGCCAACTGCGTCCAAAAGCGATCGCACGGGCCGAAATCCCGGGATGACTCGTTTGGTACGACGCTCCAGCGCCGGTGTCTGGAGGTACTGCGTTTTTCTCTCTTGTTCAAACATTCCGTCAGCGCATGCGCAAATGTTCTGGCTCTTCGATACCTAGCCTACCAAAAAAAATTAACATGCTGGGTTTTTTGTTCTGTTTTTTTTTTTTTTTTTTTTCTACCAGCAATTGACATTTCAGTTGATTTTATAGGCATAAACGTAACGAAAGAACCGTGCGTGTCTGGTCTTGTCTCAGACAGAGGCGAGAGATGGTTTCATGCAGACTGGGGCGCCTAAAATGCTCTGTTGTAAACATGGCGGTTCACGAGTGAAGTTGTCTCTCTGGCCTTTCTGTGGACGAATTCCAGAACCTACTGACACAATCTGGGCAAGTTTTGAAAGCTAAAACCTTTGATCGATGCGTTATTTTGCTGGTAGGACTGGGTGGCCCGACACTTATGAAAAAAACTATGAAATGAGAATCGGGAGTCTTCCCTTGTCATGGAATGGCAGAATTACCCAGAATTCTTTTTGGGCATGAGCGAGGCAACTTAAGAAGCACGAGACTGGCCCTCATCGAATGGCTGAAGCGCGGCCAGAGGAAATGATTTGTAGTCAGATACTCAGGAGTAGGCCTGGTGTGTGCTGTTAACGTAGATTTTGGATTTCTGAGCAAGCTTTTATCATAGAAAATTCGCGATAAAGTTGTGCTTTCATTTCGCTGTAATTCTCGTGTCAAAGAAACGGTATAATAATGTAAATAAGAGAATAACGATGTTTATATTCGCAGATTACCTGTCCTCTTACTACGAAAGTCAAGCTCGACATCTCTATGCAATAAGCGCACTCAAAATTTCCTCGTGTTACTTTGAAAAAAAGGCTTTTTCTGCTTATATGAAAAATACGTTTTCTCTCCCGTCCCCTTCTTATGCATGATCTTCGCGGAAATTAAATTCGGTTCCTCAATAAACCTGGAACAATCAGTTATGGTCTTAGCTCTCTTTTTTCTTACGTATCAGCTAAGTTGCGGAATGCGTTACCTGATTTTATCCGTACCTATGAGTTTACTGGTTTTAAAAGAGAATCCAGGGCCGCATTTTGTACAGCGGCTTTTCTTTTTAATGAATATATCTTTAAATATTATATGCTATCTATTTTAGTTGTAAATGTAATGTCTCGAAGATATTAGCTCCTGTAGTTATTCGGAAAAAGCTTATGACTGTATGTATGTTACCTTTAGGAGGGCGCATGCGCACACTTTGTAATCTGCGACTCCAATGCTTACCATATGACAGATAAAATGACTTTCTCTTGAATATATAAGCCATCTAATTCTTACGCTATATTGACAAGGGCGGTTTGGAGCTGTGAGTAGGCGTGGGATTTGTCACATATGGTTTAGGGGCCGACATATCTCTCCCTCAATGCCGTACCGGGAGGCAAGGTCGGTAGCAGAAAGCAGCGAAGGGCCAACTGCGTCCAAAAGCGATCGCACGGGCCGAAATCCCGGGATGACTCGTTTGGTACGACGCTCCAGCGCCGGTGTCTGGAGGTACTGCGTTTTTCTCTCTTGTTCAAACATTCCGTCAGCGCATGCGCAAATGTTCTGGCTCTTCGATACCTAGCCTACCAAAAAAAATTAACATGCTGGGTTTTTTGTTCTGTTTTGTTTTTTTTTTTTTTTTCTACCAGCAATTGACATTTCAGTTGATTTTATAGGCATAAACGTAACGAAAGAACCGTGCGTGTCTGGTCTTGTCTCAGACAGAGGCGAGAGATGGTTTCATGCAGACTGGGGCGCCTAAAATGCTCTGTTGTAAACATGGCGGTTCACGAGTGAAGTTGTCTCTCTGGCCTTTCTGTGGACGAATTCCAGAACCTACTGACACAATCTGGGCAAGTTTTGAAAGCTAAAACCTTTGATCGATGCGTTATTTTGCTGGTAGGACTGGGTGGCCCGACACTTATGAAAAAAACTATGAAATGAGAATCGGGAGTCTTCCCTTGTCATGGAATGGCAGAATTACCCAGAATTCTTTTTGGGCATGAGCGAGGCAACTTAAGAAGCACGAGACTGGCCCTCATCGAATGGCTGAAGCGCGGCCAGAGGAAATGATTTGTAGTCAGATACTCAGGAGTAGGCCTGGTGTGTGCTGTTAACGTAGATTTTGGATTTCTGAGCAAGCTTTTATCATAGAAAATTCGCGATAAAGTTGTGCTTTCATTTCGCTGTAATTCTCGTGTCAAAGAAACGGTATAATAATGTAAATAAGAGAATAACGATGTTTATATTCGCAGATTACCTGTCCTCTTACTACGAAAGTCAAGCTCGACATCTCTATGCAATAAGCGCACTCAAAATTTCCTCGTGTTACTTTGAAAAAAAGGCTTTTTCTGCTTATATGAAAAATACGTTTTCTCTCCCGTCCCCTTCTTATGCATGATCTTCGCGGAAATTAAATTCGGTTCCTCAATAAACCTGGAACAATCAGTTATGGTCTTAGCTCTCTTTTTTCTTACGTATCAGCTAAGTTGCGGAATGCGTTACCTGATTTTATCCGTACCTATGAGTTTACTGGTTTTAAAAGAGAATCCAGGGCCGCATTTTGTACAGCGGCTTTTCTTTTTAATGAATATATCTTTAAATATTATATGCTATCTATTTTAGTTGTAAATGTAATGTCTCGAAGATATTAGCTCCTGTAGTTATTCGGAAAAAGCTTATGACTGTATGTATGTTACCTTTAGGAGGGCGCATGCGCACACTTTGTAATCTGCGACTCCAATGCTTACCATATGACAGATAAAATGACTTTCTCTTGAATATATAAGCCATCTAATTCTTACGCTATATTGACAAGGGCGGTTTGGAGCTGTGAGTAGGCGTGGGATTTGTCACATATGGTTTAGGGGCCGACATATCTCTCCCTCAATGCCGTACCGGGAGGCAAGGTCGGTAGCAGAAAGCAGCGAAGGGCCAACTGCGTCCAAAAGCGATCGCACGGGCCGAAATCCCGGGATGACTCGTTTGGTACGACGCTCCAGCGCCGGTGTCTGGAGGTACTGCGTTTTTCTCTCTTGTTCAAACATTCCGTCAGCGCATGCGCAAATGTTCTGGCTCTTCGATACCTAGCCTACCAAAAAAAATTAACATGCTGGGTTTTTTGTTCTGTTTTGTTTTTTTTTTTTTTTCTACCAGCAATTGACATTTCAGTTGATTTTATAGGCATAAACGTAACGAAAGAACCGTGCGTGTCTGGTCTTGTCTCAGACAGAGGCGAGAGATGGTTTCATGCAGACTGGGGCGCCTAAAATGCTCTGTTGTAAACATGGCGGTTCACGAGTGAAGTTGTCTCTCTGGCCTTTCTGTGGACGAATTCCAGAACCTACTGACACAATCTGGGCAAGTTTTGAAAGCTAAAACCTTTGATCGATGCGTTATTTTGCTGGTAGGACTGGGTGGCCCGACACTTATGAAAAAAACTATGAAATGAGAATCGGGAGTCTTCCCTTGTCATGGAATGGCAGAATTACCCAGAATTCTTTTTGGGCATGAGCGAGGCAACTTAAGAAGCACGAGACTGGCCCTCATCGAATGGCTGAAGCGCGGCCAGAGGAAATGATTTGTAGTCAGATACTCAGGAGTAGGCCTGGTGTGTGCTGTTAACGTAGATTTTGGATTTCTGAGCAAGCTTTTATCATAGAAAATTCGCGATAAAGTTGTGCTTTCATTTCGCTGTAATTCTCGTGTCAAAGAAACGGTATAATAATGTAAATAAGAGAATAACGATGTTTATATTCGCAGATTACCTGTCCTCTTACTACGAAAGTCAAGCTCGACATCTCTATGCAATAAGCGCACTCAAAATTTCCTCGTGTTACTTTGAAAAAAAGGCTTTTTCTGCTTATATGAAAAATACGTTTTCTCTCCCGTCCCCTTCTTATGCATGATCTTCGCGGAAATTAAATTCGGTTCCTCAATAAACCTGGAACAATCAGTTATGGTCTTAGCTCTCTTTTTTCTTACGTATCAGCTAAGTTGCGGAATGCGTTACCTGATTTTATCCGTACCTATGAGTTTACTGGTTTTAAAAGAGAATCCAGGGCCGCATTTTGTACAGCGGCTTTTCTTTTTAATGAATATATCTTTAAATATTATATGCTATCTATTTTAGTTGTAAATGTAATGTCTCGAAGATATTAGCTCCTGTAGTTATTCGGAAAAAGCTTATGACTGTATGTATGTTACCTTTAGGAGGGCGCATGCGCACACTTTGTAATCTGCGACTCCAATGCTTACCATATGACAGATAAAATGACTTTCTCTTGAATATATAAGCCATCTAATTCTTACGCTATATTGACAAGGGCGGTTTGGAGCTGTGAGTAGGCGTGGGATTTGTCACATATGGTTTAGGGGCCGACATATCTCTCCCTCAATGCCGTACCGGGAGGCAAGGTCGGTAGCAGAAAGCAGCGAAGGGCCAACTGCGTCCAAAAGCGATCGCACGGGCCGAAATCCCGGGATGACTCGTTTGGTACGACGCTCCAGCGCCGGTGTCTGGAGGTACTGCGTTTTTCTCTCTTGTTCAAACATTCCGTCAGCGCATGCGCAAATGTTCTGGCTCTTCGATACCTAGCCTACCAAAAAAAATTAACATGCTGGGTTTTTTGTTCTGTTTTGTTTTTTTTTTTTTTCTACCAGCAATTGACATTTCAGTTGATTTTATAGGCATAAACGTAACGAAAGAACCGTGCGTGTCTGGTCTTGTCTCAGACAGAGGCGAGAGATGGTTTCATGCAGACTGGGGCGCCTAAAATGCTCTGTTGTAAACATGGCGGTTCACGAGTGAAGTTGTCTCTCTGGCCTTTCTGTGGACGAATTCCAGAACCTACTGACACAATCTGGGCAAGTTTTGAAAGCTAAAACCTTCAATCGATGCGTTATTTTGCTGGTAGGACTGGGTGGCCCGACACTTATGAAAAAAACTATGAAATGAGAATCGGGAGTCTTCCCTTGTCATGGAATGGCAGAATTACCCAGAATTCTTTTTGGGCATGAGCGAGGCAACTTAAGAAGCACGAGACTGGCCCTCATCGAATGGCTGAAGCGCGGCCAGAGGAAATGATTTGTAGTCAGATACTCAGGAGTAGGCCTGGTGTGTGCTGTTAACGTAGATTTTGGATTTCTGAGCAAGCTTTTATCATAGAAAATTCGCGATAAAGTTGTGCTTTCATTTCGCTGTAATTCTCGTGTCAAAGAAACGGTATAATAATGTAAATAAGAGAATAACGATGTTTATATTCGCA
Source organism: Montipora foliosa (assembly GCF_036669935.1). NCBI lineage: Eukaryota > Metazoa > Cnidaria > Anthozoa > Scleractinia > Acroporidae > Montipora > Montipora foliosa. The sequence goes on from NC_090873.1 coordinate 44,737,207, forward strand.
GATTACCTGTCCTCTTACTACGAAAGTCAAGCTCGACATCTCTATGCAATAAGCGCACTCAAAATTTCCTCGTGTTACTTTGAAAAAAAGGCTTTTTCTGCTTATATGAAAAATACGTTTTCTCTCCCGTCCCCTTCTTATGCATGATCTTCGCGGAAATTAAATTCGGTTCCTCAATAAACCTGGAACAATCAGTTATGGTCTTAGCTCTCTTTTTTCTTACGTATCAGCTAAGTTGCGGAATGCTTTACCTGATTTTATCCGTACCTATGAGTTTACTGATTTTAAAAGAGAATCCAGGGCCGCATTTTGTACAGCGGCTTTTCTTTTTAATGAATATATCTTTAAATATTATATGCTATCTATTTTAGTTGTAAATGTAATGTCTCGAAGATATTAGCTCCTGTAGTTATTCGGAAAAAGCTTATGACTGTATGTATGTTACCTTTAGGAGGGCGCATGCGCACACTTTGTAATCTGCGACTCCAATGCTTACCATATGACAGATAAAATGACTTTCTCTTGAATATATAAGCCATCTAATTCTTACGCTATATTGACAAGGGCGGTTTGGAGCTGTGAGTAGGCGTGGGATTTGTCACATATGGTTTAGGGGCCGACATATCTCTCCCTCAATGCCGTACCGGGAGGCAAGGTCGGTAGCAGAAAGCAGCGAAGGGCCAACTGCGTCCAAAAGCGATCGCACGGGCCGAAATCCCGGGATGACTCGTTTGGTACGACGCTCCAGCGCCGGTGTCTGGAGGTACTGCGTTTTTCTCTCTTGTTTAAACATTCCGTCAGCGCATGCGCAAATGTTCTGGCTCTTCGATACCTAGCCTACCAAAAAAAATTAACATGCTGGGTTTTTTGTTCTGTTTTTTTTTTTTTTTTTTCTACCAGCAATTGACATTTCAGTTGATTTTATAGGCATAAACGTAACGAAAGAACCGTGCGTGTCTGGTCTTGTCTCAGACAGAGGCGAGAGATGGTTTCATGCAGACTGGGACGCTTAAAATGTTCTGTTGTACTTAAATACTGCTGGGTATGATTTAGGATGCTTAAGTACGGCTAGGGATGATTAAGGATGCTTAAGTACGGTTAGGGATGTTTAGGTACGGCTAGGGATGAAGAACAATACTTAAGTACGTCTAGGGATGATTAAGGATGCTTAAGTACGGTTAGGGAAGTATAATCAGGGATGCTTAGGTACTCTCAGGGATGATTAAGGATGCTTAAGTACGCTTAGGAATGCTTAAGTACGGCTAGGGATGAAGAAGGATGCTTATGTACGGTTAGGGATCATTAAGGATGTTTAATTACGGCTAGTGATGCTTAAGTACCCCCTAACCGTACTTAGGCATCCCTAACCGTACCGTACTTAAGCATCCCTACCCGTACTTATATTTCCTTAATCATCCCTAACAGTACTTAAGAATCCCTTAGCATCCCTAACCGTACTTAAGCATCCCTAGCCGTACTTAAACATCCTTAATTATCCCTAACCGTACTTAAGAATCCCTAAGGATCCCTAACCGTTCTTGAGCATCCCTAAGCGTACTTAAAAATCCTTAATCATCCCTAAGCGTACTTAAGCATCCGTAGCCGTACTTAAACATCCTTAATCATCCCTAACCGTACTTAAGCATCCCTTGCCGTGTTTAAACATCCTTAATCATCCGTAACCATACTTAAGTACCCCTAGGGGTGCTCAAGTACGGCTAGGGATGATTAAGTACGCTTTGGGATGCTTCAGTACGGTTAGGGATGCTTAGGTACGATTAGTGATGCTTAAGTACTGTTAGAGATGATTAAGGATGCTTAAGTACGGCTAGGGAAGATTAAGGATATTTAAGTACGACTAGGGGTGCCTAGGGATGATTAAGGATGCTTAAGTACGCTTAGGGATGTTCTAGTATGCCCAGGGATGACAATGGATGGATAGGTACGCCTAGGGATGATAAGGGATGACGAGGTATGCCTAGGAATGACGAGGGATGCTTACGTACAGCCAGAGATTTCTTCTAAGCCCACAAAATGAGCGTGAGTGAGCTCACCGGACCAGGGCAGGTACAAAACACAGGTCACAGGGCACAGGTCACAGGTCATAGGTCATTGTTTTACTAATACAGAATGTATCCTAAACATTCATAAAAGCTAACCTTAGGCCTAATTAGGCCTAAACAAACGTTTTTAGGCTTAAGGTTAGCTCTTATGAATGTTTAGGATACTTTCTGTATTGGTAAAACAATGACCTGTGCCCTGTGCCCTGTGCCCTGTGACCTGTGTTTTGTACCTGCCGCACCGGACCCCTATATGAGTGCCTACACCAAGTAGTTACCGCTCTGAGTAAGCAATGAGTAGGAGATGTTCAAGTCTTCTGGCGCGCGTTGTCTTCTCTCGCTGGTTAGACGTTTAGATAAGAACCTTTTTTAATTTAATTTCCACGGCCTTTTAGCTGTACAAAGGTAGGTTATTTGTTATCCTAAGTTGTAAGCGCTTTATTGGTTTGCACCGGTGTCGATCGCATTTTTTTTAGATGCGTTAGACCCTCAACGCAAATTTCGTTTCTTTAGTTTTAAGATTCCTTCAAACCACAACAACAACAATATTAAACTTTATTGGCACTCCTATAAATAAGATGTACATCTATCAAATAACAAAGAGAAAACGGCGCAGATGGGCGCCAAGTCGTTTAGAAGAGTAGCAGAGCTAATCGAG
>NC_090873.1:44742424-44759924 GCF_036669935.1 Montipora foliosa
ATAATTTAGTTTTTAAAATTTGTGAATAATTTCGATATATAGTTTAAAATTGTAAATATTTACTAATTATTGTTTTGATAGTTGAAGTAAAGTTTTTGTATAATATAATAACTGTAATGATAATAATATTTATTATAATAACTACAATAATATTTCTATTAATAACTATAATATTTATGCAATAATAAAAGACTTGATATAGTGCACATAATCCCAAAGCTCTAAGGCACTGCACATCAAGTTTGGATTCTAACTAAACAAAATGCAGCTAAAATACTAGGGCAAACAAACACATTAGAGGGTAAAAGATGATGAAATGGCTCATAAAAAGACTGGCTAAATAAGTAAGCCTTAAGATCATGCTTAGAAGAAGAGAGGTCCACTGTAGGTCTTAAATGATCAGGTAGACTGTTCCAAAGCGTTGTTGTTCCAAAGATCTGTCCAGCAAATCAGTTATATACATTGGCGCAAGTCCATTAAGTACCTTAAATGTCAATAATAGGATCTTAGTAACAGGGAGCTAGTGAAGCTCGAGCTTGAGTTATATAATCATACTTCTGTTCGCTCAAAATTAGATGGGGAGTACAGTTCAAAACAGCTTAAAGTTTTGCAGTTAGATATTTTTGAAGTCCGTACAATAAATAATGCATTCTCATTATCCAACCTACATGTGACAAATGCACAGACCAAAATCTTGGCACTCTCCATGCTGAAATACCTTCTTATACGAGGTACATTACAAAATGATGTGAAAAAAATTGCCTTACGTACACAAGACACTTCACACTCAAAAGCCATTTGAGAATCAAAAATCACACCAATATTTGTATCCAACACAGAGGCTCTGGTCTGATTACCACAGATAGTCAGTGGCAGTAACTGTGTCCTGGGACAAAATTGTGATGCGATCAATAGTAATTCATACGTAATCAAAATCACCAAATATTGGTACTTGGACTTTAAATGAAAAAACAACAATTCACCCTTCTCAAATATCTCACAAAGACATCTAGCACTCTGATTAAGATTGTGTGGATTTTTTGAGGACATACTTGCTGCAGCTTAATAAAGTACTGTCATAGGTAAAGGAAAGATGCATCAGGCCTTACACCCAAGTTAAGTTATACAAGATGAAAATAGGTACTGGTAATCAAATTGCTCATACCAACTTCTGATGTTTGAATTGAATTTTGAGGGTTTTGTGATAATATCGTTCAGGAATACCTAACTGAAAAATATAATTTCATTGTTAAAATTATCCTTGAAATCATGTATACCTTTCTTATGCCATTTAGCTTGGCTTGAAGCAAAATTTGTTTGCTTTACATATTTAGTACAAAGAAAATACCCACTTGAATCTTGAATGTAAAGAGCAGAATTTAAAACTGGTTAGAGGTAGGCATGATGCAGATTCCAAAAGTATTTGTACATGCAGTCATGCTTTGCATACAATGTAGCCTGATTTTGAATAATAGTTCCACCATAATAGTATAATTATAAAGCATAATTATTTACTTTATATAATTATTCTATAGTATAAGTTTATAATTATTTTATTATTATTTTAGCAGTGGACTTGACACAAGCCAAAAAGTACTTCTTTATAAGGACCATGTTTGTTTTCTCTACTGATTACACTGAAGAGACTATTATTTTGTAGCTGATAACAACTCGAGAACAAGAAACATACGAACGTTAAACACGAACGCTGAACACAACAACTGAAGCAATTTAATATGTGAACACAGAAAACTTTACGCGAGGCTCTCCATATATGGGCATACCCAAATATGACAATGAACAGAAAGGCCCAAAATGCAACAGAGACCATGCCCAAATATGGCAATGAACAGAAAGGCCCAAAATGCAACAGAGACCATTCAATACTTCTGTGAATTGCTGGAATTTATCTGATGTTTGACGTGGTTTTGTCATTTATTTCAGGAAAACTTTGCTTCTGGTTCTCGTTGGAGGGTTCTTTTTGAATTTGAAGTGATTTTCAACTACTTAAATAGACAATAATTTTTCTTCAGCAGTACAGTCAATAAGGGGTAAGTGACTTGCTACTTGTAACCTTACTTGTAGGGACAAACAGCGTTTACTGTGAAGTGCAGCCAAACTATGCAATTCCGGAATTACTTTTATAAACAGTAAATCTCATTCAGTTTTGTTTCTTCAGTCTTGTGTAGCGTATATTAGTCAATGCTGTGTGATGTTTTCATAGCTTGCAGAGTGTGTAGAGGCAAAAGCAGCTATTGTGCTTTGCCTCCTTGCCTTCTGAAATAAGCTACTCAGGAAATAATGACCCAAGGGTATTCTTCTGCTCGAATTGTGCAGAGCTAGCCCCCTAGGGAAGCAGGGTTAGTGCAGTGGTTAGAACACTTGCCTCCCATTGTGTCCCAGGTTAGAGTTAGTATGTGGGTTCGAGGGGATTTTTTCCCCCAGGTCTTCCAGATTTCTCCTCAGATTGTAAAAGACCACTCTTTCGGAATTCCAGTTATACATAGAAGTGTAGAAGTGCAGAAGTGCCATCCTCAGAGAGAGCTGTAAAACTTGCATATCTTTCATATTTAAGGAGGCTCCCTGGAGTTTTAGGGCTGTGCACAAGCTGTGCACTAGTATGGTAGTGAAAGTTTTCCGTCGAAGACAGTTCCGTTCAGTTTGAAAAAGGTACGTTTAGGTTTTCAACAGTTCAATAAGGCCCAAATGAGTCACCGACACGCCACCGACGCACCACCAACGCACCACCGACGCACCACCGACGCATCTTGTATGTTATAAGTTTAAACAGCGGCCAACGCGTCGGCCGACAGTCGGCCGACAGTCGACCGACAGTCGGCCGACAGTCGGCCGACGCGTTGGCCGACGCGTTGGCCGACGCGTTGGTGGGATCGGATTCTTAAATTTTACCGTATGGTGCGTAAAGCCTGAATCGCATGTGTTTTTCTGATTTTTGTGATGTCTGCATGACCAAATCTGGAAAATTTATAAATCTTTGCAACAGTGTTGTAAAATGTTGTTAATGGAGTGTGAATCGTTAGAGCTATCCTCTACATATCACGTTATTTCGTAAACATTATGCAGCGCAAACGAGACATGAATGGACTCCTATATTCTAACAACTCGAACTGAGTTTCTTTATCCTTGTCTTTAATACTGTCTGCTTACAATTAATATATCCTTCATCTGGATTGGCTTGAGCTATTTCTACCGCCTACACTCTTTCCATCATAGCAAGATGCTGGCTGGAGCTCATAGGGCTATGGAGAGTTTGGCTTGTATATCGTTATTTGGCTTTTACCGGCCTACAACTTGTCTGATCTGGCGCAGTTCACCTCGTGCGTTGTCTGTCACACCGATCGTGGAGCAGTGTTCCCCCCTTTTTATGCCAACATTGTCTCTAGCATTTGTTTATTGTAGTTTGTCTCAAATGTAAATACCCGCGGGATCTGTGACATTAACTGCTAATTTTCTCGCGTTCCCTTCAGTAATTTTTTTTTCAAAAATTTGCTTAGTTCTAACCACATACAGTTCCTATATCAAATACCCTGTATTAGTTAAAATCTGTCAGAGCTAATCGATAATATTTGGAAAAAGGACAAATTACAGAATATTGGCAAAACCATCTGAACGAGCTTGACTTTTTACCACTTCAAAAGTTCAGGCAATATCATTTCCATAATGTGGCAAAGAATAAAAAATTTCACCAAAGGAAAGTATCATCAAGTCTCATCGCACCAGTAGGTGCGTAAGGCCTCCACACTGTCTGCCCAAGACTCCCTGTCTTGTGCAACCACTTTGGCTACTTTCCAGCTCTTCCACCCAGCTTTGTTTCACTCTTTTGCGACTTCCCTCCTCCAAGTAGTTTTTGGTCTTCCTCTCACTCTCCGGCCTTCAGGAGTCCATCCTAATGCAGTAAAGCAGTTGTTCTCACCCTCTCTCCTTAGTATGTGACCTAACCAGTTCCACCTTCTTTGTCACACCTCACAACTTATGTCATTGATCTCAGCCAACTGAACCACCTGCTCATTTTTTTTTTGTCATTTTCTGCTGCCATTTAACCCACGTTACATGTCTCAGGGACTGGCACTGGAAGCTATTTAGTTTCCGTTCATTGTTCTTGCAGATTTTCCAAGTTTCACAGCCATATAGTCGTACAGGTTGAACTAAAGTCTTGAATAGGCGTATCTTGGTTCTCCTTTCGATTCCTCTAGCTGCCCAGACCCTCCCTAGTCTCTGGAATGTGCCACCTGCCTTCTGTAGACGGTGCAAAATGTCTTTGCTACCACCACCCACCTTGTCCACAATAGCTCCCAGGTATGTAAACTCCTCAATGTCATCCACTTCTTTGCCATCCACCATGATCTTCAGCTCTCAAGAATTTCATACACACCTCGTCTACTCCAGCCGCTTTCCCCGGCTTTGTCCCCTTCTATGCAGCCTTAACCTCTTGTAATCGCCATCTTCCTAGATCTATTTCCCCAATCTCCTCTGATTCTTCTATCTCGTCCTTCTCCAAAGGACTCGTTGGGTCATCTCTGTTTAATACTTCACTCAAGTGCTCCACCCATCTCTGCAGTTTTTTCTCTTGTTTCAGTCCTAAGCACCCCTTGCTTGTCAAAAGGAAAGTATAAATATTATCAAGGTATGTAGGCAAAAAATAGGAATATAGCTGGCATTCATAAGATGTGATGTTGCCATGGTAACGGTTATAATCCAAAAAGTGACACCCAAAAAATAAGCCTTATTATATCGGTACCCATATTGGTAATTTTCTACAGGAAAAACTATGAGAGAAATTAATTAGGTTTCCTTTTGTAACTCGTGCCCTGTAGTGAGGATATTCGTAAATACTCTAGGGAGCTTTCTTAAGTTGGTTTCATATACCTGTAGTTTCCTGATCGTGCGCAAACTGGTTACTAGAAAGTGGCTGATGGTGCGAGCTTTAAAGTTCGCGCTACCGACGAGCGTCTCTCCCACGAGGAAAGTAAACAAACATGGCTTCCCAACTTTGCAAACTCTTTTTTCGTCAAAATTGTGTGGACGTATCATCTTTTCGAAATGTTTACCTATCCGTAAGAAGGCTGCAAATTCGTTGGAGTCCAGCAGAAGGTTTAAAAAAAAATCATTTCCCACTGTTTTGAACGACTTATCTGATTCTAACAACCCATCTTTCGAGGGACACAGCCGTCCTTGGAGTCTTGATTGCTACGGAAAACAAGCAAAAATCGCCGAAGGGGGATTCCCATATTTGTAGACCAAGCGAAGAAGATACTCACTTTGTCCCTTTTTGCGAAAAGCTCGAGGTTGAGCACTTGTTCCAAATTCATTCGATTTCTTCGCTCATGTAAACATTAGATCTCAAGCAGAGGTACGCGCGCGCATGTATGTGGTTCGGAATTTCACACATGCTCAAATGGCGATCTTGGCGAATTGCTATTCAGTGACGTATGTTGTGCGATCGAAAAATGCGAAACTTTCGCGTGAAATATCTCCAGTTTTGTTCGGTGAAATTTCTTTAAATTTTGCACAGCGGTAATTACTGTTTACACGGTAGGTACATTATATATGATGATACCCTATAATGTACCGTTCCTTAAGTCCTTTGCCGTCCTTTAGCGTCCCTACACATCCCCAGCAGTCCTTTAGCGTCCTTACACATCCCTAGCCGTCCTTTGGCGTCCTTACACATCCCCAGCAGTCCTTTAGCGTCCTTACACATCCCTAGCCGTCCTTTAGCGTCCTTACACATCCCTAGCCGTCCTTTGGCGTCCTTACACATCCCTAGCAGTCCTTTAGCGTCCCTACACATCCCCAGCAGTCCTTTAGCGTCCTTACACATCCCTAGCCGTCCTTTGGCGTCCTTACAAATCCCTAGCAGTCCTTTAACGTCCTTACACATCCCTAGCCGTCCTTTAGCGACCTTACACATCCCTAGCAGTCCTTTAGCGTCCTTACACATTCCTAGCAGTCCTTTATCGTCCTCACACATCCCTAGCAGTCCTTTATCGTCCTTACACATCCCTAGCCGTCCTTTAGCGTCCTTACACATCCCTAGCCGTCCTTTAGCGTCCTTACAAATCCCTAGCAGTCCTTTAGCGTCCTTACACATCCCTAGATGTCCTTTAGCGTCCTTACACATCTCTAGCACTCCTTTAGCGTCCTTACGCATCCCTAGCAGTCCTTTAGCGTCCTTACACATCCCTAGCAGTCCTTTAGCGTCCTTACACATTCCTAGCAGTCCTTTATCGTCCTTACACATTCCTAGCAGTCCTTTATCGTCCTTACACATCCCTAGCCGTCCTTTAGCGTCCTTACAAATCCCTAGCAGTCCTTTAGCGTCCTTACACATCCCTAGATGTCCTTTAGCGTCCTTACACATCTCTAGCACTCCTTTAGCGTCCTTACGCATCCCTAGCAGTCCTTTAGCGTCCTTACACATCCCTAGCCGTCCTTTAGCGTCCTTACACATCCCTAGCCGTCCTTAAGCATCCTTTAGCGACCTTACACATCCCTACCCATCCTTTAGCGTCCTTACACATCCCTAGCCGTCCTTTAGCGTCGTTACACATCCCTAGCAGTCCTTTAGCGTCCTTACACATCCCTAGCCGTCCTTTAGCGACCTTACACATCCCTAGCAGTCCTTTATCGTCCTTACACATCCCTAGCCGTCCTTTAGCGTCCTTACAAATCCCTAGCCGTCCTTTAGCGTCCTTACAAATCCCTAGCAGTCCTTTAGCGTCCTTACACATCCCTAGATGTCCTTTAGCGTCCTTACACATCTCTAGCACTCCTTTAGCGTCCTTACGCATCCCTAGCAGTCCTTTAGCGTCCTTACACATCCCTAGCCGTCCTTTAGCGTCCTTACACATCCCTAGCCGTCCTTAAGCATCCTTTAGCGACCTTACACATCCCTACCCATCCTTTAGCGTCCTTACACATCCCTAGCCGTCCTTTAGCGTCGTTACACATCCCTAGCAGTCCTTTAGCGTCCTTACACATCCCTAGCCGTCCTTTAGCGACCTTACACATCCCTAGCAGTCCTTTATCGTCCTTACACATCCCTAGCCGTCCTTTAGCGTCCTTACACATCCCTAGCCGTCCTTTAGCGTCCTTACACATCCCTAGCAGTCCTTTAGCGTCCTTACACCTCCCTAGCCGTCCTTTAGTGTCCATATATACGCATCCTTAGCAGTCCTTTAGCGTCCTTACACATCCCTAGCCGTCCTTTAGCGACCTTACACATCCCTAGCAGTCCTTTAGCGTCCTTACACATTCCTAGCAGTCCTTTATCGTCCTTACACATCCCTAGCCGTCCTTTAGCGTCCTTACACATCCCTAGCAGTCTTTTAGCGTCCATACACATCCATAGGAGTCTCTTAGCGTCCTTACGCATCCCTAGCAGTCGTTTAGCGTCCTTTTACATCCCTAGCCATCCTTTAGCGTCCATACTCATCCCTAGCAGTCCTTTAGCGTCCTTGGACATCCCTAACCGTCTTTTAGCATCCTTACACATCCTTAAACGTCTTTTAGCGTCGTTAGACATCCATAACGCTAGCTAAAGAATTTCCTATTATCGTGCAGCAGAGGTGTGGTTTTACGCTTCGTCTTTATGAAAGGAAACTGTCGATCAAATTGAAAACTTGCGCAAGCACATAAGAAAGGGTTGTCTTTCTGATATACCGGTTGGCTGTGGGACTGAAATAAACGAAAGACTAAAGAAGGAACATCAATCGATCTCTACTGTGCGGAGTATCAAAAACTGGACCTGAGCTGGCCGTGGCGGTGATGGCTTCTGCGTTGTACGCATGGAATTGTAAACGCAGACTGAAAAGATTGCTTAATGAAAGAACAATTCCGGTCGTGCCAATCAGATTAGAGACATTACAAACTCAAACACCTATAATTCAATCTCATATGACGGCTGTAGGTTCACTGTGGACACCACCGTGTCCAGATCTTGGAACTGCCACGGAAATAGAACTCCAGCCAAGTACACAAACAGTGTTTGCTAAAGCTAATTCCGTTGAAGAAGTAAAAAAAGAACCATTCCCAGTCTACATTTTGCAACGGGTGTTACACATACAAGATTTCATCAACACTTGGACGGCACAATGTAACAACAAAACAGTTGATCTGATTGACCTGCTCTGGAGCATAAATTTGTCGGCACTTGACCTGTTGACGGTTAGGGATGTGTAAGGACGCTAAAGGAGGGCTAGGGATGTGTGAAAACGCTAAAGGATGGCTAGGGATGTGTGAGGACGCTAAACGACGGCTAGGGATCTATAAGGACGCTAAAGGACTGCTAGGGATGTATAAGGACGCTAAAGGATGGCTAGGGATAAGTAAGGACGCTAAAGGACGGCTAGGGATGTGTAAGGACGCTAAAGGATGGCTAGGGATGTGTAAGGACGCTAAAGGACGGCTAGGGATGTATAAGGACGCTAAAGGACGGCTAGGGACGGGTAAGGACGCTAAAGGATGGCTAGGGATGTGTAAGGACGCTAAAGGATGGCTAGGGATGTATAAGGACGCTAAAGGACGGCTAGGGACGGGTAAGGACGCTAAAGGATGGCTAGGGATGTGTAAGGACGCTAAAGGATGGCTAGGGATGTATAAGGACGCTAAAGGATGGCTAGGGATGTATAAGGACGCTAAAGGACGGCTAGGGATAAGTAAGGACGCTAAAGGATGGCTAGGGATGTGTAAGGACGCTAAAGGACGGCTAGGGATAAGTAAGGACGCTAAAGGATGGCTAGGGATGTGTAAGGACGCTAAAGGATGGCTAGGGATGTATAAGGACGCTAAAGGATGGCTAGGGATGTGTAACGTCGCTACAGGACTGCTAGGGATGTGTAAGGACGCTCAAGGACGGCTAAGGATGTGTAAGGACGCTAAAGGATGGCTAGGGATGTGTAAGGACGCTAAAGGATGGCTAGGGATGCTAAAGGACGCTAAAGGACGGCTAGGGATGTGTAAGGACGCTAAAGGACGGCTAGGGATGTGTAAGAACGCTTAAGGACGGCTAGAGATGTGTAAGGACGCTAAAGGACTGCTAGGGATGTGTAAGGACGCTAAAGGACTGCTACGGATGTGTAAGGACGCTAAAGGACGTCAGAGGACGCTTAAGGATATGAAAGGACGCTAAAGGACGGCTAGGAATGTGTAAGGACGCTAAAGGATGGCTAGGCATGCTAAAGGACGCTTAAGGACGGCTAGGGATGTGTAAGAACGCTAAAGGACGGCTAGGGATGTGTAAGGACGCTAAAGGACGGCTAGGGATGTGTAAGGACGCTAAAGGACTGCTAGGGATGTGTAAGGACGCTAAAGGACGGCTAGGGATGTGTAAGGACGCTAAAGGACGGCTAGGGATGTGTAAGGACGCTAAAGGACTGCTAGGGATAAGTAAGGACGCTAAAGGACGGCTAGGGATGTGTAAGGACGCTAAAGGTCGGCAAAAGGACTTGAGGAACGGTACATTATGGGGTATCAAATTCATCAAGAAATTTTGTAAGACAATCTTTTAAGTGGAGCTAAAAAACACAAAGTCGCTAAAACCGATGAAACTACCTTTATAACCCCTATTGGCCTTCAGAAGATTCTTCTTGACAAATGTCATGTAATGTCAAAGTTTAGAACATTTTCACCGAAGGAAATGGAAGAAAATCAAAGGAAAAGCAAAATAAACACTGTAAACAACTTATCTTTAGAGGGTTCTAATGCTAGGCAAAACCCCGTTAATTTAACAGTGATGGTTGAAAAGAGTAGTTCTGTCTTTTACAAGTTTATTTCGGCCGCAGACTTGAGAGAGCAATGCTAAAAGTCCTTTGGATAGTGGAAACTAGCGCGCGCCGAATGAACAGTGAATAATCATGCGGGGCCGCCTTAACACAGATGCTTTGCTTTCACGTAAACGTTTAATTAAAAACACACTTCACTTCTTGGGGTTTGATTAGCTGGTTCATGGTTTCCATTGTCCGTTTTAAAGACTTATCGTTTCAAATTACTAATGGCAGAAGGAAACTACTAGTAGTTGAAGCAATTCCAGAGACAGCTCCACATTTAGCACGCACACTTAGTTCCGTTTTTTGCACCCGCGTCCCCGCTGTGGTCCCCTTGTGCACTCTGTCTAACAGTTAAGGAAAAATAATCTCGGCCAGCTGATATTCTGAAATGTTTATGCTATTTTAATTTGCTTCAACTTCATTTCAGTGCATGATTATTCTCGTGGTTTGTATGACACATGCCTCTGCTTCCGGCGCCCTCCCCCCCCCCCCCCCACACCCTCCTCCTCTTGTGACTGCGCAACTGAATTACACAAAAAGCTGTTCTAATTATGACTTTTAATTTCTGACAGAGGTTTAATTGAAGTTTGAGCCTTGCTGGATATGGATGCACCACTGTCATTTGCTGATTTCTACTCCATGATTACCTTTGTCACCAATGATATAATATCAGCAGGTCTTCGAACTATCTTCAAACAGGAATGGGACAACCGTTACAAGGATACTCTCGGGGAATGGAAAGATCAACCCAAGAATGGACAGGACTTCTTAAGGCAGGAGTCCAAGTTGAGGCTCCATGTTTTGCCATGTGTTTCAAGAAATGCTCAATTTTTAGCTACCGTGATCCATGGAGATAGCAATCAGTGGGATGCACCTACGCTGTTATATAGTATTCTGCACTCTAAATGTATTGGGGACAACCTGAATCCAGAGGTCAAGAAAAGTATAGACAAGTTGAGGAGCATCCGTATAAAAGTTTTAGTGGGTCTATCAGCCGTGACAGGTCATAAAATGTCATACTCAGAACTTTATGCTTCCGTTTCTGGCGTCCTTGATGCTTTTACAGCACTTGGCCTGCCCACCCAGCAGATTCAAGAAATCACAAATCAAACTAAGTCTCTGATAAGCGAGTTGAAGGAAGGAGATGACCCAAATAAGGAAGACACAAAAAGCGGTTAGTATGTTTTGGTTACAGCTAGTGTAGTACACCGACAAGGTGTAAAGAGAACGTTGCACAACACCTTGTCAGTGATTGTTTACATTGCCACAGTGTGCAAGGTTAAAACACCACCTGTTTTTAATTTTATACTGGATTGTGTAAGCATGCACGTGTCAGCTAATAGCTTCCAAATGTCGTTTCTGACGTACTTGATGCCTTTTCAGCACTTGGCCTCTTCACCCAGGAGATTTCATTAAGCACAGATCTACATGCGTTTGTGATAAACGAGTTGGAGGAAGGACATCACCCACATAATGAAGAAATGAAAAGTTAGTATGTTTTGGTAACTGGCAGTGAAGTAAAATTTACACCATATTTATTCACTTTTTCAACAACACTGACAGATGGAAAAATACAGCCAACACCAACAAGGTGTAAAAAGAACGTTGCACAAAACGTTGCCAGTGTTTGTTTACATTGCCACAGTGTGAGAAGGTCTTTGCAAGGTTAAAATACCACCTGTTTATAATTTTACACTAGATTGTGTAAGCAAGTGTCAGCTAATAGCTCGCAAATGTCGTTTCAGTCGTACTTGATGCCATTACAGCACTTGGCCGCTCCACCCAGCAGATTCAAGACATCACAAGTCAAACTGAGTCTCCGATAAGTGAGTTGAAGGAAGGAGATGACCCAAATAAGGAAGACACAAAAAGTTAGTACGTTTTGGTAACAGCTAGTGCGTGTAGTAAAATTTATGCCAGCTGTGGAAACACAGCTGAGGAAACACTCGCCTGCGGCTCGTGTTCCCACAGCATTTCTCGTTCTCCCAAACTTTCACTCGTGTATCTATAACTCGATAGAAACACGGTACATGTTTTCTATTTCTTAAATAACAGTCGATTCACAAAAAGTGGTTGAAAGTTATAAAATTCAAAACTATTTACAAATAATAATAATAATGATGATGATGATGATGGTAAATTAGTGTTAATTCATAATAATTAACACATAGTACTTATGGAGCGGTTTTCAAATGACTTTTGAAAGTAAGAGATCTTTTTCGCTTGTGCATTTGTTTCCCAATACAGATCTTGTGATAATTAATACTCAGGAGGTTTGGTCCTTTGTTTTGTTCATTACAAAGAGTGCATTCAGACATATTCATGATTGCATGCATTTTTTTCGATGAACAAAACAACGGACCAAACCTCCTGAGTATTATCACATGATCTGTATTGGGAAAACAAAATGTACCAGCGAAAAAGGTCTATTGCGTGATTACGATTGCTAGACTTAACGATTGTCGTGCATGCTGCACTAAGATAATCACACAATATTTAACTCGAACAAATGATGCTTTCATAAATCGTTGAAGCGAAATACCATTGAATTTCGAATTGTTGACAATGATGCTCGAAGTAATGTACACGATCGTTTCTCGTTTAAATACTGTCTCACATCTCGATAAATCGATCGTAGCGAACAAGAAGCACAACTGACAAAAACTATACCAAAAAAACTATCTTTTTTCGGAAATCTAATAATATCATGACGTCACAAGCTTAATTTTTTGGCACAAAAACTACTTAAAAACTTGATACTAAATTTCACTTAGTCCATGTTCGTGGCAGTGATTGGCTTTAAAATCTTGCAACAGTTTATTAACCAATGAAAGGGGAAAAACAAAACCAGCAAGTTACACGGAATTGCTGCGAATTTTGATTGCTTCATTGCGCTGTTTGCAACTGATGTGATTGGTCGGAGTAATTACTTTGGTATTGGTGTTACAACACTCAATTTCAAACCGTTCTATGTCACGTACACCATACAAATATGTTCATATGCACATTACAATAATTGATGAAATTAAGTGAATTAATAAATTTAGAGATTAAGAATGTCTAAATGATAACATTGCTGCTAATAATCAGGTCATTTAAAGGCTAATTCAACAAAAAGGTAACTTTTGAGAGCTCTTTTAAAAGATGTCAGGCTGTCAGTGTTTCTGTTCTCTGCGGGAATGTTGTTTCACAGTTTCGGAGCTGTTGATTGAAAGGCTCGATCGCCATGCGTTGGCAGGTACCTTGCGCTTGCTGGCACCAACAACGTCGCATTCCCAGATTTAAGATTAGGGAGCTTAAGCAAGGACCACAGCGACAGCAAAGAGAACGTCAAAATATAAATTCACGTTGTTGTAATCACTTCGTGACTATTTCAACCGTTTTAATATGATAAGGGTGTGGCAGTTCCTCAAAAGTGACACTGGTCGGAACGGCGCTTAATTGAGGGGAAAAAATGAAAATTTATCCATCCTCAAGTGCTGATGTTCGTCATAAAACTTCAAATTTCACGTTGTTGTTTAGCAGACGACGGCAAAGAAATGGACAAAAGTGAAAAATGCACGTGCTATTGTTTTTGCCCACTAAATATGCAAATTTGTGACGTTCTCGTGGTCGTTCCTTAGAATCTCTGTACGGTGGCCAATTTACATTATCATATCCGTTGATAAACCAAATTTTTGTATACTACTTCCCCACCGACGCAGCACCACAGTTTCTTTAGAAATTACCCCTTCGTTCCTTAAGCTCCCTATTGTATCTAGGCCGCACTGCATCAGTAACAAGATTAACCAGATATTGCCTTTGTAATTTAGTTCAAGGACGCGTGGCTGTGGAGAATGAGTACGCACTTGGCATCGTGGCCCATGAACATCGAGCTGATACAGACTTCCTACAGACAGCTATGGAGAATACTGAAGATAATGAGCATAAGGAGTGCGCAAAGCCTGTCATCGGGCTTGCCGAAGGATCATTTGTTATTGATTCAATGTTCAGTTTCCACTGGAAACAGATTCAAGACACACTGGGGCAATTAGAACGGGTTAGGTATGAAGATGACATTGATAAAATGAAACCTCTCATGGAGCTTCTGAAGCACTGGAAAGATGCTGGAGACCGCATCATGGGCAAACGGGATGAGTTGGATAGTTTGGTGAAGAGTTGTGCAGAGGAAGGTGAGTTCTTAGGGGTGGAAACAGGCAGGAAAAAGACAAAGGAACAGTTTCTCTGAGATCTGAAATGGACAATTAGCAAATACCGCTAAAAGAGGTTTAATTATGAATGATATATTTAAGGTTAAGGAGACCCTGATTTTTTTTATTTCCAGGGAAATTGCTGAAGTGATCCTTACTCAAAACAGATTTGATCAGAAGCAGAACAAAAAATATATATTTAGGATCATTAGCCCGAGCATTTAAAATTGCAAGTCTAGTGTTTGCCCAAATTCTTCCACGATTATTCCACTTTGCTCAACTTGCACAAAGTAACCAAATTTTTAGGACAATTCTCTTTTTTTCTTTGTTATCTTCTTGCATTAAGGAAGCGATGGTGTTACCCATGGATATCGACCTGATACCGACTCCCCACCGAAAGGTGAAGAAGTAGAGATTGTTGAAGCAAGCATGAAATTTGAAGCTGAGCACGAGGAATGCGTGCGTGTGTTGCCCTACAAAGAAAACGATCAGGTGGTGATTCGTTTCTACGTTTTCAGTGGCGAGTCTGGTGCACTCGAGAGCTTAAAAGTAGCCGCCCAAGAATGCTTTGCAAAGATGAAGGTGGAACTAAGGTGGTTAGATCTATATAACAACGCAGTCAATGTACTGAATGTTAGACCTCTTGGGTACGTTTGTGGTGAATCCCACGAACTTGCACTGGAGGCGTATCAAGTCGATGCAATCAACGAGGTAATAAACGAAAATCTAAGTAAGTTTGACAAACATCGAAACGTCACATCTGTGCAGGCCTCTTTTAAAGTGACAAACTCACAGCAGACACGTGAACCGTGTATAAGAATTT
The DNA here is from genome assembly GCF_036669935.1 of Montipora foliosa. Classification (NCBI taxonomy): domain Eukaryota; kingdom Metazoa; phylum Cnidaria; class Anthozoa; order Scleractinia; family Acroporidae; genus Montipora; species Montipora foliosa. Next base: position 44,757,226 of record NC_090873.1, read on the forward strand.
ATGTTCTAGGAAAAGGTTTCATTCCTATTGGCGAATCCAAGTTCGAACCTTTTCTTGGACCTTACCCGGTGGACGTGGTAGACGGGTTTTGGTATAAAACTCGAGACATCTGGACTCCGAATCAGGCACAAAAACAGAACGACGTGGTTTGTTTGGGAGCAAGCATAGGCGTGAAGGGTGAGGGAGGTTGTGGGACCTTAGGTGCTATTGTGGAGGATGGAGTTGGTGGCTTGTATGCACTGTCGTGTGATCACGTGATGAAACATGGGCCCATTGTTCAAAATGAGATTGTTCACCCTGGATTGGATGACCATTTAAACTATCTAAGGTACCACTTATGTGAATACGCCCATTGGATAGACGAAATTACTGGACCCGGCAATGAGGAGACTGAGATTTCTGGGGCTGAAAATCTCCAAAAACCTGAAATGCGGGAGAAGTTCAACAGGCTGAGGAAACTAAAGGAAGCAAATCTAAATTCCGAAAGATGTTTACAGTGGATACTGAAGAAAGCGGAGTACCATGAAGAGGCCTTCAAGGGGGGTTTGGAAGAACCAAGGGTTGTGGGTAGTTACACTAAAGGGTTGAGATGTAATTTCAAATGGACGAATGACAAAGAGTATTTCGTTGATGCTGCCATTGCCAAGTTGACTGACGACGAAGTGGAACGTTTAAAAGAATCCAAAATCGTTCAAGTTATTGGAAGAGGAGTTCGTCCCAATGGTGAATGTTGCCCAGTAAAAGATATCATGAATGCTGAACTCCTGTGCAAGAGTGGCAGAATAACAGGGTACACCGAAAACGGCCATGTTGTTTGTGCCTCCGTAGATGCGCCAGGGTTTTTGGCGCCTCCTATGTTCGAGGCACAATCAGATGCAACATTTAATATCAGACTACCACACACCGCTTGTCCAGAAAGTGACACACGGCAAACAAGTCAATCACAAATGGAACCAATTCACGGGATGACCTGCAAGAAAATGTTTAGTAATGTCGTTTGCGAGCGCGTATGGCGCAAGAGCTGCTTGTTCATTGACGCAAAAAGACACTTTGTTCATGAAGGGGATTCGGGAGCGGTGATCTTCGAAAAACGCCGTGAGAGTCGTGGCCTTCGTGGCTTTGGCATACTTTTTGCTATGCATGAAAATTCTTATAAAATATATGCCATAGCATCACCCTTAGAAGTCGTTCTTGATGCCCTTTCATCAGAAATCTCAGAAGGTAACCTTCATACCTTGCGATTGGTATCAGAATTGAACAGTTGAGTGACCTGAAAAAAACAATTGCAAGGAAGAAAATGTGTCTCCCTGAAACTAGATCATAACTCCTTGTAATTTTCAGTTGGAACTGTTAATGTAGGTGTGTTTAAGTTAGATTGATTCTTAGAGGTTTCACTCCTTGTAGTCAGGCTACCAGTCCCTCTCTGGATGGTTAGGACGGAGAGCCATAGCAACGAGGAGAGCAACGGGAACGGGGACGCCACAACACCAACCGCTTTAATGAGAAAAAATCAACCGTTCCGCACTCGCGGTTTACATTTTGGTACATTTCTTTGCCGTCCTCTGCGAAACATCGACGACTTCAAAGAACGAGAACGTTACAAAACAATAGTATTTATGAGGGAAAACAATTGCTCCGCAAGCTCTGCACGTGCGTTATATACAGTTTTGGAACATCTCTTTGCCTTTCTCGGCTAAACAACTATGTGATATTGCTAAATTTGTGGTTATTTGGTTATGTGGTGGACGTGAGCACCCGACGATAAATTTCAGTTTTCTCTCGAAACTTCCACGCCGTTCATACCAGTTTAATTTCTGGATGATTGATATATATTTGTTATACCGAATGACTTGGAATAATCGCGAAGTGATTAGAGTAATGCCAAGGTACAATTTCAGATGAGAATATAACATTTTCGTAGCCGTCGTCGTCTTCCATGCTTAAGCTCCCTAATAACGTCAAGTGACCAAAATTGGCGCCTTGCGAAGAACACGCTAAAAACATTTTTTGTCCTCAAACTTGAATGCCGTTCATGCCAGATTCAATCTTGGATAATAGACACATTTTACACATTGTAAGAGTTGAAGTAATCGTGAGGTGATCACAATAATGCGAATTTCTATTCTGAACCGGCCTCGTTGTTAAAGCTCTCCATAAAATGAGGCACAGGAAAGCGGCCCGAAGTCTGATTCTAAGGAGCAGATGAGCTTGAAGACTCTCTTCTCAAACTCAGAAAAGGCCGAGACACACTAGGCGACAAGTCGCTGCGACACGACGCCTGTTCGGTTCACGCGCGGTGATCTCGTATGAGGGGGAATGTGAACAAGTTTTCTGATTCAATATGGGGGACCATATGACGCTCTCTCATTGCTTCATTTATATTTGGTCGCAGCGACTTGTTGCCGGAAGTGTGCGGACGGTACGGCAACGCTGCTTTCGCTAATTTTGTCGCTGCGATCAGTCGCACAAATTCAAACTGGTTTGAATTCGTGCAACTGATCGCAGCGACAATGATTTTCACACAATTAACCGTGTCACATGAGGCGAATTGTTGCGGCGACTTGTCCCCGCGACCTGTCACAGCGACCTATCGTCTAGTGTGTCCCGGCCTTAATAGTTCAAAAGCCCAGAAGAAAAGGAATCACTACCGTGAAGGAAGTCTGAATATGTGATCATATGAGAACAAAATGTCGGCAAGA
>NC_090873.1:44767424-44772424 GCF_036669935.1 Montipora foliosa
TCCCATCCAGGGGGGAGTAGAAATACTCCTAGTCGCTTCATGCTACAGAAACCGGAGATAAGTGCCGGCCTGATGGGTCTTCTAGGCTCGTAGCAGACTTTACCTAACAAGCGTGCACAATCAACATTGAACTGTACAAGTCGCGTAAAATGGAGGAATTTATTTTCCTTCCAGGCTACATAAGACAGATTTTAGTACAAACTACTTTGTCATCTACAGTTTTCCACGGATTGCTGTTTGCCGCTTTGTCCAGCCATATTTTAGCTAATTCATCCATTTTCTTCAGACGTAGAAATGTCTTTCCAAGAAACATGTGGTTTCTGGCATACAAGTTTGGTTTGGATCCACGAGGGTATTTACTATAATTTTATTTTACTGGTCATATCCTGAAAAGCTACATTAATTTATAAAGAGGATTGTGTATAATGAAAAGCCTTGAAGAGCCTTCCCCCAAAATATTGCACAACTTGGTTTAAATTTCTAACTTGCACCATGGACGAAAGTGTCAATTCAAAGACGTTTTTCTCACAAAATGAACACTTGTAGATGGATTGTCAGCAACTGGTAGCACTTACATGGTAACAAATATTAGAGTCAGTGATCTTAACTCGAAGTGCAATAGTGAGTCATCATCATGAAATCTCTGCCAGGATAAAAGTAGAACAGAGGCAAACAGCCAGAGAGATACTTCAAATCTGAAAGTGAGTCCTGGCATGTGGGTATGGGTCAAGGCTTTAAATTTAATTAAAGACAATATTGTTTAGGAGGCCTGCCTCTTTCCATTCCTTGGTATGGAAGAAAACATCTTGTTTTATGTATGTCTTCTTTTGTAATAACTTCTTGGAGTGTATTCATTCTGATCCTATTGCAGCTATTTAATTTTCTTTGTTTCAACACATGGTTCTGGGTTCTGAATATTTGACCGGCAGGATGGATCAAATTGTTAATAAGTAATAAACACGATATATTTTGTTAATCTCCAGCCACTACCTTTATACTTACATTCCTCAACCTTTTTGAAAATGTCCTAAGGCCTTTTAACAACACAAATCAGAGATTTATTACAGTCGAAGCAACCACTCTCATAAGCAACCAGCTCTTCAACCTTTTTGAAAATGTCCTAAGGCCTTTTAACAACACAAATCAGAGATTTATTACAGTCGAAGCAACCACTCTCATAAGCAACCAGCTCTAGGCAAAACCACCATTGTAAAACCCCGTTTTAAATGTCACTTAATTAAATTGACTCTCTAATTGAAAGCTCCTGTAAGCGGCTGTTCCCGTTTAAAGCGAACACAATCACCTTTGGGATTACACAACTGGGCTTTCCCATTGTTTTTAATAAGCGACCACTCAGAGTCTCATCTTGTATGTCAACACTCAATAAAAACACAACCCACTGCGCCGAGAATTTGAAAGAATGTGACAGACCTGCATGGTCTCCCTTTTGTGAGTTTGTGCTCACAGATAATTTTGAAACCTTGCTTTAATAACGAGCATTTGCTTGAGTGATTTACCCCTCTTGTAAAATCTGTAATAACACGTCACAATTATTCAAGATGGTGGCGCCCGCGAAATTTGAAAGTGAAAATAAGCGATTTTGAAATGCACTTTTCCTAAACAATTTTTTAAAAGCAAATTTCGAGCAAATTTGTTTGTACACATAATTTCCTTTGGTTTAAACTTATTCTGTAGTAAGAGTGGAGGTTCCCTTTAATAAATACTGGACAAAGTTACCGAATGCCTCATGATATGTTAGGATGGTTTTTAAGTGCAGAAAATAAATTAAGTCATTCCAATTTTGTTACTGTTGCTTTTTTAAGTCAAATGAAGTAGTCCTGTCTTGCAAAACCCTTATAGGACCTTACAGAAAATGTACTGCTATACTCCCATTCTATAACTGAATAGATTGCTGCACTACAATGCTAGTAAGGTTGTGGATTCAAATTGCAGCTGGACTGTCACTAGTATTTAGTTGTTGATAAGAGGGAAGAAACCGCATGTTACAATGTTTTGCTTTTAACACGTGCTTTAATTGTCAAAATAAAGTTTTCAAGTTGCTACCTTGAAATCTTTTCATGCCATACTTTGTGGCTTTCTTTTTCTCCCTGGTGTTGCGTTTTGTAACAGTTCAAGGACTTTTTTTTCATTTAACTACGGTCCGAAGCGATTTTCGCCCGCCACTATTGTTTCCTCAGCGAAACCATGCATTTTTCAGAGATATTTAAGCTTCAATTTGGAAAAGAACTTAATACATTGCTTTGTATTTTGCAAATATTTTTTACAAATATTGTTGATAAATTATCTTCGAAAAATGCGTGGTTACACCCAGTTTTTTTTTGGGATTTCAATAACACTTGTTAAGATCTGCTTTTCCCGCATATTTAGTAAACCGCGCAAAAATACCTTTGAATTAGTAGGCACCGTCCTTAATAAAAGTCTTCCGTTATTCCGCCCCACAAAATGGCATTATTCCATTATTCCAACAAATTATTTTTATTCCATTATTCCTCTTCACCCCCGATCCTCAATGCAACCATCACAAAATTGCCGTCGTTTCCTAAATTAGGTAAATTAGGCAAGACCTGAATGACACGTTAAAAAGACAGGCAGAGAAGCAAGCCAAGTCTGATTATGAACGAACAGTGCAAGACTGGCATCGAATGAATTTGGCTGAACTCAAGAATTTACCCCCAAGTCCTCGTTACCACATCAAGAAAGCTATCGTGTCTTATCTCGGGACATCCCGGGGATCAAGTAGGGCACTTGTCCCGTTGACTGAGGAGTTACATGCTACAACACCTAGCTACACCTGAATCAATTTCACAGCCTTGAAATTATCTATCTTGAAATATTTTTGACGATTCTCAAGATCTGTTGGTTCTTGTTTCAATTTGTGTGTCGTGAACGTGTAGTGAAACTAATTTTGTGCCAGCACGAGAGCTACTTTTTTTTTTGTCAAGCTTTAAATTAGTTAAAAACCAATTTTTTTTTGGAAAAAGCATAAAGCTTTATTGCAGTCTATTTCCAGACGGCGCCATACTTGCAATTTGTGTTTTTAAAAAACTTTAGAGATCTTTATAAGGGATCATCATTTGAGGGATGATCAATGCAAAGGGTGGCATTGATTCAGAAAATGCCTTAACCCTTTGCGGTTAAAGAATCAGTGAACGAGGTTAACTGAATGACTTGTACAACATACCATTCTTGTAAGAACTAAAATGCTTGTAAGACTTTAGTCATTTCGCGAAATTCGAAATGAGTTTTGTTGTAAATTAAGGTCGCAGTTTGTCTTTCCACCAAAGATAGGATGGAATAATTCCATCGACTGCGATGTTTGAAAGTCGTTTACGAAGCAAAAAGCGGTTTAATTGGGTGTAAAGTTAACCATAAATCTGCTTTCATATTTTAACAAAGGAAAATGGTGGTACTAAAGCTTTAAAATCGTAATTGTCTTGGAAATTTTGTAATCTTGTTGCAAACAAAAAAATCATATTTGTCGCGATTTTGTTGAAAAAGAACCAATGTGTTTTCTTCAAATTTTCAACGAACGGCTTAAGATGTGTGCATAGTTTTAAGAAGGCAGAATTTTCAGAAGTTAATACACTGTACAATGGAAGAATTTTATGTGATAAATGCTTTAAAATATAATGGGTAATAACTTGGAAGATGCGGTGAAAATTATAAATAATTACCGAAATATCAAATAAATCGAATTTTTATTGGATCTTTACTGTTTTATTTTCTTAACGTTGCCTAAGATTTAGAAAGAAATATTTGTATACTTTTAAAGGTATGAATGTCTCTTAGTCAAATATCAAAATGAGAGGAATGAACGGTGGCGCAAATTCCTTTACAATCTGTACAACTCTTCCCCTAATCGTTTTTAGGACAAATGTGACCACGCGAGCATGGTCAAATGCTTTCCATTAGGCCACAGCAAACACAGTTCATTATCGGTCAACTAGAAGCTTAAGATACCCTCTCGGCTTCATTTGTGTACATTATACAATACTTTTCAAGTTATATGCAAATAAAGTCGCTTGTAATTACCCTGGCGCTTTGGGACCAGTTCCAGTTTTAGTTTCCATAGAGACTAAGAAACCTACAAGCTTTGGCGAGAAAGACACTATACTTTGCGGAGAGGTATTTATTACGAAGTTCAGTTTCTTTTGGTAAGTGCCGAGTTCAGTTTGTAACCATTGCTGTTATAAAGCTTCTTATTCGTCTTTCAGCTCTAATAAATAATCAATTTTCAATGCGAAGTTTGATAACAACAAGCAAGACATTTCTATCTTTTTAGAACTGAAAGAGATTTTTAAGCACGCTCGAATAATGACTGACATCTTCGATGAAGAGAAAACTCACCAAGGTAGGGCAACAAATACTTCGTAAATTGAGGAGTATTATTAAAATTTAACAAACATTTAAAAAGAAACGCTGTAACTTTGAAAGGTTTACCCATTTAAGGATTTGCAAAAGTAAACATACCGAGCACACACGTCTTGAAGTCTTTGAAAGCTTTTACAGGTTTTCAAAGCCCTGTCAAATTTTCCTCTGAAGAAAGCTGTTCGCAGTTTATCTATTTATTGCACATGTAACCAGAAACAATTCAGTATATCCTGCGAGGAAATCGAAGATTAGTTTTGTGGATTTCGGACGGGACTTAATAGGAAAAATAATTAAAAATTTTTTGTTCTGTCTGATTATGTGCCTTTGTAAATGAAAAATGGAACGGAGAATGTCAGTTCCCAGTATTGGCAACTTGACACACGCAACTTGCGCAACTTTCTGTTGGAATTCATTTCAAAGGGTAAACTTTCATATTTATAAAACTGTAGTTTGAGTACTATCGACTGTACTTGGAAACCCTGGAGGATGTTATAACGTTCCGCGAAATCTGATTGGCTCGACAACGGTAACAACCCCAACAAACTAAAAACGTCATCTCAAAGTAATCATGCAATGCGCGTTCTTACTTGGCAGCCAGCCCACCAAGA
>NC_090873.1:44779924-44814924 GCF_036669935.1 Montipora foliosa
GATTCGGTCGTACCTCGTGGTTTTTACAAGCCGCAAATTTGGTATGCATCTATCTTTTAAGTACAAGGAGGGATTACGTTTTTGCAAACGTTGGCCCTGTAGCACTTATATTTGAACAGACTTAACTGATTAGAGTGTAATGTGAAGTGCTACGTTTCTACCCCATATGAACCATGTGAGCGTTAGCCCTACCAATGGAAATGGGCTCACACAAGGACAGAGAACAACTCTGACCAAGGTGGGAATTGAACCCACGACCTTCGCAGTAGATCACCGCTGCTCTACCGACTGAGCTACTGAGCTACATGTACTTGTACATGTCCATTGCCGTGAAGTTAACATCTTCAGTTCCCACGGCCTGCTTCCGTCTGACCTTGTAGCTCAGTCGCTAGAGCAGCGGTGATCTACCCGAAGGTCGTGGGTTCAATGGACCTCTTTACTTTAGCTTGAACATTTTGTTTTCCCATTTCAGACCATGTGATGTTACTCTAGGGAACAGTTTCTTTCAAACGTCGTCTTATGCACGTGCTTATTTATGTATGCATCACTTATGAAAAACAAAAGGAAAATTCCCTTGGGAACATCACGTTGTCTGAAATTCTGAAATGGGAAAACAAAACGTACAAGCTAAAGAGGTCCATTCCCACCCTGGTCAGAGTTTTTCTCTGTCCTTGTGTGGGCCCATTTCCATCAGTAGGGCTAACGCTCACGTGGTTCATAGATCTTCATATGGGGTAGAAACTTATCACTTCACATTACACTCTAATCAGTTAAGTCTGTTCAAAATATAAGTGCTACACGGCCAACGTTTGCAAAAACGTAACCCTTCCTTGTACTTGTACATATTCATTGCCGTGACTTTAACATCTTCAGTTTCCACGGCCTGCTCCCGTCTGACCTTATAGCTCAGTCGGTAGAGCAGCGGTGATCTAACCCGGAGATCGTGGGTTCAATTCCCACCCTGGTCAGAGTTTTTCTCTGTCCTTGTGTGGGCCCATTTCCATCAGTAGGGCTAACGCTCACATGGTTCATATGGGTTAGAAACAGGGTTAGAAACCTAGCACTTCACATTACACTCTAATCGGTTAAGTCTATTTTTAAAGTAGCCGCGAGATACTGTGATATTCAATTCTCAACCTTTTCATTCCCAAGATAGAAACGCTCATTCTCCTAACTAGTACCATAGATTTCTTCCTTGGGTAGTCATGAGAATTTGGTGTTATATCAAGATCACACCTCATAAGCTGATAATTTTCTCTGACGTTTCATTGAAATTGTGAGAATTTACATGCTGATCACAGCTAGGAGTCAAAGGGCTAACTGTGATATTAAAATCTAAATCAACGCCGTTACTTTGGCCAATCACAGACAGCAAAGAGATGAAAATAAACCAATTATAACGGCGAAAAACGCATGCATCTCAGCCTACGAGCAAGTCGCAATAATCAAGTCCATATTCTCACGGTTGAAATGCAACACATACGAAGTAAAAGCTCTTCGTCTAAACTCCGTAATTTAAGTTAATAAACGAAATTTGCGCGAGGCAAGAGAAGACATTCCGCTATAATATTGTGAATGTTTTTGTCATTTGAACATTTGAAGAAGCAATCACCTTTTTTGACCGAGCACGTTTTGTACGACTGCACTCACACTCGGTGATATTAAACACCAAAAAAGTCGTTTATTTTGTAAATTCTCGATTTGCAAATAAATTATAGTGTGTAATATCACGGAGTATTTTGTCTCGTTCTTTGTGCTTTGGCGTTAAGCGAGTCCAAAAACAGAAACTCGTAAAGATGCTCCGGGATACTTTTCGCCAAAACATCTGGCCCCAGTTGTTCAAACGATGGATAGCGCTATCCGCCGGATAAATCGCTATCCACCGGATAATTCAATCCGTTTTGCTAGTGTTTATCCGCTGGATAGTGATTTATCCGGTGTATAGCGTTATCCACTTTTTGAACAACCGACGCCTGATATTAGTAGTCCCTCGCAGCAGTCTCCATTTCATGGAGACCTACAGGTGTATAAATGGGTGACGGCTACATTCTGCTGCTGGGGGTAAACCCTGCGATGGACTAGGATCCTGATGGGGCGATAGCAATACTCTCATCTGCTTCATGCTACTCGATGAACTCCGGTCTTTTTAACCCCCGCGGCTCCCAAGCGACTTCCTCTTTTGTAACTTGAAAACTATTGCAAGTAATCATCTGGCATTTCATGAGAATGGACCCGTGAGAAAATTTAAATGACTGTTTTTTGTATGGTGATTAATAACCGAGGTATAATTGCGAAATAGAAGGAGGAAGAACTTTTACCGTCACAACTTGCAAAGCATGGAACAGTTTATCTACATTTTATCTTTTAAATAGTTTAGTAGATTATATATGTAGTATTTGTATTCGTTGTATTTTTATAGCTTAGTATATTTATTTTTATCTCATTGTTTAGAGGGCTACAAGTTTATTAGCTCCGGCTATTACGTGCTCACCCTCATGAATTAAAGACTTTACTTAGTTACTAACCATGCCCACCCATCCCTCTTTCTTCTTAATCAGGAGCAAGAACGTTTCTGGAAAAGACGATGCTCAAGGCAGCACAAGACTTCCACCTATTCCAAAAGTAACTTATCCAAGATTCCAGCAAAAGCAGTATCAGCATTTCAACATGGATTATTCACATGTGCAGCCTTTCAGGTAGGATAAAAAAACTGACTTAAGTAAACCTGTTGCAAACTAAGTAGCATTTCTGCGCTTTGTGATTGGCTAAGAAAATTGGCTCCACCTCTTTATATAGTCAGAGGGTTTGAAAGCACCTAACCGGATGCACTTATTATGATTGGTTAATTTGATGGTATGTGTCGGCTGTGAATGACTCAATGAACTATTATGGATTTGGTTTTCAAAGGTCGCTGGACCATCGTTTAGACCCTTGTACATTCATTCAGACCATGTGATGTTACTCTAGAGAACTGCTGTTTTCAAATGTCGTCTTACACACATCAGGGGCACCCAATGAGAATATAGCGCAAAACCACTAAACATAGCATTGTTAAATGTATTTTGGTATTTAAACGGTACATATACATGTAGGCATATTTTTATTCCCTAAAAATTTTTCATCTGTTCGGATTTCCTAGCTGAAAGTCTAGTGATCCGAAATTTATAGGGATCAAAACTTACCTTTTCGATAATTTCAGCCAGAAAAAAAGGCTCCAGAAAATTCTAGGTAACCTTTTTAGGGCAAATATCAATTAAAAATGGGCAATTATACCATTTTTTAGAAGATCGAAAATCCTAGGACAGGCAGCCAAGCAAGAAATTTTGCAACAAATGTTCTGAAAATTCTAGATCTCAAATCGTCTTCCGAACAGATATTTTCCGAAACTTGACGTTGGGTGCCCCTGACACATGCATATGAACGCATAATTTAGGAGCAAAAACCAAAGGAAAATTCCCTTGAGATTATCACGTGATCTATTAACAGCCGTTTTTTCCCCTGTCTTGGGGAGGAACGAAGAGTGGCGTAAATCGAGCAAAGGTGTATCAAGGAGTAAAACCAGAATGCAAAAGATGCTTTTAACCACTATCTCTCTCCGTTTTCTTAGAAGAGACATTGAACGCCTCAAAGAGACCAAGGCACAAAGGAGAATGAAAGAGGACCAAACCAGGACGCTAAATGATTGGAATCGAATGAACTTAGCAGAGCTAAAGACCTTACCCTTGCAATCACGATTTCATGTTAAAAAGGCCATCACGTCTTACTTAGGTACATCAAAGGGGTGTAACAAGGTGTTACGGCCTTTACTGGATGAACTTAACACATACGAACGCCTGGCACAACCTGAGAAAGCTTAGATTTAGACCAGAACACTAACGCTAGCCTTATTTAGTGAGCCACGCAAAACTTACCCGCTTCGTGTTTGCTTGACGCCCGGAATATAATTATTAGGGAGCATTTTCAGATGCGGACGGCAACAGGAAGTGAACGACAGAAGTATCTCCCAGATTTTAAAACTAATCATCTCTAATGGAGAAAAGATACTTAGCATGCAATATGAATGTGGTTGCGTGAAGACAAGTTAAAAGGTAAAACAGCTTACTTACGGTTGCCGTCCGGGCCTACACAGTAAAAGAACAATAGGTTGGTAAATCGCCTGCGAACTTATCGCTTGGATGCTAGGAGTTCCTTCAAAGTGAGTCAGTGTGCAAGTCAGCTGGAGAAGATGGTGTGTGTTTATGTGCCTATGGCGTTTTTTTAAGGCTGCAATGAATTGCTTTGTTGACATTCAAGTCAGTAAATCGCTAAAGGAACCCACTAACTTGAATTCCAGTATTATCATTCTAACTACTTTTTTAAGGGGAAAAAACTCTCATAAGTTACAAAGGATAGGCACAGACTAATGAGCGAAACTACCGGTAATGTGAGATAGGAAAATCTGTCAGAATTAAGTGTCAGGGATCTTAACAACGCCACCATCAAATAATTTTCAATGCGTGCATAAAACTCAGTGTGCAAGGGAGGTTTTAAATGTAAACAACATGTGCACCCCTCCAGAATCGAATTACCAAAAAAAAAAAAGCGTGTGTAATAAACAAGGAATTATGATGAAACCAAGTCTGCTGGGTTTGTATTCTGTGGAATGATGGGTGAGGGAAGAGCGTGACATATTGAGGCTACCTCAATAAAGCCTGTTCCTCACCAACCTGCGATCAGGCGTACTTTTCTTTAGACATAAAGGTACCTTTTCGCACCATGTCTAAAGAAAAGTACGCCTGATCGCAGGTTAGTTCCTCACTAGCAACGGAAGCACTAAGCATGAGTCAGTGTAATTTTAGTCATTAGTAGCTTAATTTTGTTAAAATAACACAAGACAAAATTTCTAGCATTTATGCTTATTTCGATAGTAAGGACCAGGCTTAGACGTGTACCCAGCACTCCAATGCCATTTAAAGAAGTTATGAAACCCCTGTTCCCAAGGCAGAATATGGAGGGGAAGGGAGAACTGACATCCCCATTCCGTACAAAGCATGCGACAAGATTCCACTCACTGTTCAGAAAGAGTACCGGGTACTTAGGTGTGGCTGGCAACATTCTTGACTTGTAACTACATACATGTATGGTATCTCCCTATCTGATTGTCAACTGCACGATAAACAGGACAAAACTCCCCAAACAGCATAGTAAAGAAGTCCTAAAAAACCGTAGGGGGAATGACCAGTAACAAAATGTTATAAACACTTTATACTGCCACTGAATAAAACTGAGAAATATTGTTGTGAAACAGGGACACATAATCACAATAATTACATTTGTTTGAGGTATGTTTAATTAGCAATTCAAAGCTTCTTCCTTGGATTTAGAAGTATTCCATCATACTGAAAAGGAAACAAAAATTCATTTCACATGAAATGTCGTGGCTGAGTCCACGATGTATAGTTTCTTTTGCACTTTTCACATTACACGGCTAGTGTTGTTTAGTGAAGGAACATCTACCCCAAGTTACAGCTAATTTAGGAGCATTTCTGACTCAAGGTTTGGTGTGAATGTAACAAATCCGATCCCAACCAACACGTCAGCTGACACGTCAAATGACGCATTGACCAACAGTCTAATTGGCCTATACAGAAAATAATATTATTATTGCTTTAAAGCAATTGAAGGGCTCTATATCCATAAACCCTGCAAGAGACGTTTTTGTTCTATTGTGGCCAAATTCAAAGTTAATGGGCACATAACTGTCACCTTTAAAAAATGTTGTGTGCAAAAGAGATACCCATACAAAGATTTCTAGTGTTTTCACTCACGTGAGCAGTCATCGCTTCGCATACCGAAATGTCAGTTCATGATCGAGAGTTAAACATCATTGCAGTTATCCAAGGGTTACATGCGGCTGACCATCTCCCAGTGGCTTGACAGTTAAGTTGGTAGAATAGTACAGTGAAGTATTTTACTGACATAGCAAACACACAGTCATGGGTTTGAGCCCTCTTCAAGCCTTGGACTTTTCCAGAACGGCGGCTTTCTTTGTAAATTCTTAAATTGCTGATTGACTGCGATGATCTTCAACTCCCATCTATTTCAATTACCACAGTTGAATTAACTATATGAAAGTTTCATAAGTATATTCTAAATCAAAGTGTCATTTGCTTGGAGAAGTTATGAACCCATAAGTTTATTAAAGGGAATTTTTGGCCAACATTGACCAAAAAAAATTTAATTTCTGTGCTGAAAAAAAAAAAAAAAAAAAAAAAAACCAGCCTTCATCAATAAAACGAAATGCTTACAATTTTAAACTCTTTTAAAAGTATACCTTTTGTTGGAACCATTTCATAGACTCCTCTTTGCTAATCCTGTGTGGAGCACCAATACGTGATTTTGCTCGTTTTCTCTGAGAGACATTGAACCCTGGCCGTTCGAGCACCACATAGAAATCCATACCATAAATTCCTATGCTGGGGTCATACTTGATTCCAAGATCAATGTGTTCTTGGATACCAAAGCCAAAATTTCCTGAAACATCAAACAGATGCCTTTAATTATTTAAAAGAAAATTGATTGAAGGCAATGAAGCCCTAAAAATAATATATGTGTTCAGTTACAAAGGAGATCGTCTGTAAGTACTACAGTAATGTGCACTGGGTAAATAATTTAAACTTTTCTCTTTGTTACATGGCAATTGGACAGCATCGCTTTGCTTATAGAGGGGATAACACTTGGAATAGATCGAGCAATGTTCAGGTCTTCAACTAGTTTAGATATATATTTCAATGCTGTTTTTAGATAGTATTTACATGATGATGTGACCTAACTAAAATTTATTTACTATATATATGTAATTTCATTCTTAGGCTGTTTTTCTTTTGAATAATTTTTAACTTGTAACATTGGAGCTGAAAGGCCCTTTCTAGGAAGCTAAAATAAAAGTATGTATGTACGTACGCCATACATAAATAATTAACATAAGAAATTGGTATTTATCAAATGAGTTGTCATAACAGTCAAGCTGTCAATGTAATGGCTGATGGTGCAAGTGTTACCCCTTTGTCACAGCTCTCCCTCAGACAGCAACATGGTTTTAATTCTTTTCTAAGTAATATACATGTGATTAATGGTCAGCTTTGGTGTCACAGCCTATGAAATTTGTGTATTTCTGTTTGGGCATGGTTCTGGTTAGGATTAGGGTTTGAGGAGGTGGTGTCCCTCATTCTTGATTACCATTATTGTTTAGTATGTTCCCTTTTTCTCAATTTTGGAGGTGAACATTCAGAGAGTTTCAAGAGGAATAAACTCCATTTCAACACCACCTAAATTTTTGGACAGAAGAGAAAAAAAGTAAACGTTACACAAACCTGTTGCAGAGAAATTCTCCTTGTTCAATTCATACTCTCGCACTTTTAAACCCTTTTCCAAGATTTCTTCAGCCTTTGCTCCTCGAACAGTACAATAGACGGCAATTTTCTCATTCCTACGAATTCCAAAAGATCTCACTGTGTATCGGGCTGGAGGAAATGAGAAAAAAGAACAGTCTTCATTAAAAGGAAGTTGTAGTGTTGCCATTTAAGTGCTAAGCTCAGACAAGTAAAGTTCTCTTTTCATTGCTATGTGGTTATATATATATATAATTATATATGGGTACAATAATGCTTCCACTGCATGAGGAGCTGTTTTTAATTTCACATCCTGTAGTAGTTTCACTGTAGCATGGTAGGTCATGTTCTGATACATTTACTGTGTAGTAATTTTAATTAGTCTTTGTACAGTAAAAGTGGTCTTACTGAAATCAATACACTACAGAAGTACAAAGAAATGCAATTTATGCTGGTTGGTTACAGTTTTTCTCTTTTTCCACACAACCCATTGTTTTATTTTATTAACTTTGCCAGTCAAGCTAGCAGAGCGCCACAACAGCTTGCGCCAATCACTGTGGCCCCTTTTTTACCCTCCCAACCATGATACACAAAAGAAGACAGACCACAACACCGGGAACTACGTGCCCTACTCTTAGCGACAAGTGTGTGGGTTCTTTTATGTCCCACAGGATTATTAACATTAAAGGGTTGTGAGACGGGACCTCCGGCTTATCGTCCTTATACGAGAAGACTTGAAAGTCTAACCATTTGCAGATGTAGTTACAATGGCAGTTTTTTCTCCTCAGTTATTTAAAGACCCTGAGTGTTGGTCCAGCCGGACTTGAACTCGCGCCCTCCCGCGTGATAGTCCAGTGCTCAACCCACTGAGCCACCGGTGCGCGGTGGGAAGCAAAACAATTAAAGTTACATTTACTAGTCAGATCACTGATAATTGAAGTACTACCGGTATGTTATTTCTCACATGTCACAGACAGGTAAAAGGTAGTGTCATTGGTTGTGCAGATATGTGCAGAAATACAGTCAAGTAATTACTGGAAAATGTACGCAGATCTACAATCCCGGTCAAAATACTTCAGGACACTTGTCAAATTTTGGGTGAAAAGTAGAGAATTTACTGTACATGTTTCCATCATTATATGAGCAACACGTGTTCTTCTTTCACTGCCTTTTTCGCGCCCCTCCCCCCCCCCCCCCAAAGACAATGTTGAAACATGACACCGATCGATGAACGGAATTTGATTTTGTAGACCGTAAAAAATCAACATTGTAATGGTGGGAGGGGGAAAAGCACGAATTGTTCCAACAGTTTTGACCAGGATTGTAGAAGCGTCACGCAGTGTCCACTTGCTCTTTTCCCCAACTTCAACATCACTTGTGTCTCGTAATACTGACAATTAACGTCACAAATGTCCCACCAAATGCTGCTCCTCAAATGACGATAAACAGCTGCATTTACTCCTAGAGAAGCTGTTACATGTTGAAACTTTTTGCTGAAACTTATGTGCAACGGTGCTGCAAAACAAGTTTCAGCAGGCGTTGCACCTTGTAACATTAAAGGTCGAAACTTGTTTGGGAACGATGAAACTGGTCTCAAAATGTTGCTTCCATGGCCTTAGCCAGTTTCTGATTGCCTTGCCCAGCGTAGCGTAACAAGACCAAGCGAGACCAGTTTCACAAAGTGGTGTTACACCAGGTGAAACTCCTGTTTTTATAACCACTGCAATTGCTTCGACCATTGGAGAAGTAGAAAGCGGTTCTACTTTTCGTGAAACTTGCCTTGCAATGGAAGTTCAAAATGGTCTCACGAAACTAACCATGTTACATGGTGCAATGTCTCCTGTTTCGCAATGCCGTTTCAGCTAAAAGTTTCAACGTGAAACAGCGGCTTAAGCTAAAAAGAACGCAAACCTTTTCCCTAATCTTATTGCTGGAATTAGGTAGCAAATTCTTAAACTTTAAGAGACACTTCGTATTCCATATCAAAATTGGAGTTGCGTCTAATTTCTTGCATTTCTGGACGTAAGTGTGGTTGTAGTTATAGAGTGTTTTCGCTCACATGATCAGTAACCTTATTTTTCTACCGAAACAATTCCTGGAGGATTAGTTGGGTACACCAACATAGCTGCCATTCCACATAAAAACACTCTATCTACTTACCTGGCCAGTGACCTGCACTCATTCACATACACAAGTTAGCCAGTTCAACTTTCAAATGACACAATGATTCCACAAGCATAAAAACCAAACAATAAATCATTATGCAGTGGTTTCAATGAGGATCAACAGCTGATTAAAAATTAAAAGCATTGTCTACTTCACTCAGGCGTGTGGAGCTCCACTAAAATTAAAGATATATGACAATGACGACATTTGGTTACTCCTCAGATTATCATGAAAGGGGAAAATAGCTCAGAGATGGTCTGCAAAGATTAAGTATAAACTCAATCCATAACTCCTGAGTCAAGGAATGGAATGCAGGACACATACAGAAATAAGAAATACATACTTAATTGACCACTCCACATAGGGGCTTTTCAGGGCTGATGAAACAATCAACGTAACGACAGAACAGAAAAACAACAACAACTGTTAAGAATCCCAACTGGCCGGAGGTAAGCCAGTTGGCTATTTACAAGTGCAGCCGAGAAGTTGAACCAGGTACTACCAGGAACAAATTCAATGATCGAGTGGCTAGAACGGGTCTTGAACCCAGGAACACTGGATCGCAAGGTAAGTGTCCTAACCACTGGGTGGCACTGCCTCCACGTCCATCAGTGGAAGGTCAGCCCTACCACCACTGAGCCAACTCTATTTCCCAAATGCAACCTGCAAAACAATAGCAATGTTATCACCTTTTGAAAACACTGGCTGTTGCCCCGTCAGCTGTTCCAGCACCTTGGAGGCGCGTGTCAATCTGTCACCACTTTCACCAACACAGATATTAAGGCATAACTTCTTGATTCGTAAACTTTTCATGGGGTTGGGTTTTGGCTGGACCTAAAGTTCACAAAAAATAGTATTGGGAATAATTAAAATAGCCCAAACCATCCCCATTTACTTTTGCCAAATTTATGTGATTGATTGTCGACAGACAAGTACAGCTGTTTTATTCATTGACCAAATAGACAAAAATAGATAATAATCTAATTATAAAAAAGACTCCTGTGGATTTGGCACACCCTAAATTCTCCTGACATTATTAGCCAAATAAATTTGTTGATGAGAATAATAGAAGAAATTATTATAACTGGGAATTTTGCAATCTAACATAACTATCTTTTACAGTTTTTAACGGATGAAAGCTACTATAACTAGCGATTGTGTGTCATGCCTGACAGCTTGTTGTAATGCTGACAATAGGGTTCTTCAATCCCGCCATCCAGACCATAATTTTCCCTTCATCCCGAAATCCTGAATATTTTTATTGGCCAATCCCGCTCTTAGTCATGACGTCACAGCATGGTGTCCAAACCTTGTCATCAATTACAAAAACAGTTAATTTAGAATACACCTTGTTAGTTTTTCCAACAATTTTAACCTTCATGATCCAATTGACCTTAATTGTAGCATTCACATGCAACCACAGTCTTGAAACCAAATGATGCATGATTGTCCATTATTAGTAGCAATTGAATCTGTTCATATTTTCCACTTTGTTAAACTTGGTTGTAAGTTTAGCAGTGTACCAGGGTGACAGGCCTACATGAATCCTTAGCGTGTGTTTTAGCCTTTCACTTCTGTAATTTGGCTTTCACAACTACACATTTGATTGACCACCCTCTTTTGTAATATACAAGGGGTGGGTTTTATAGATTTCTCCGAGCAATGCTTGTCGCTCTATTAAATGCCAGTCTTTCATGAGGATTTGTTTCAAGTTTGTTGCTACTGTGTGGTATTGTGTAACGAAAGGCAAGATTCGTTTGCTCTCCTGTGGTTTTTGAAGGAGTGCCAGTTTCCTGTTTTGGGATAAGGTCTTTCACATAGGCGTGATTTAACATTTTGGATGAGCTCTTCAAATATTTTTTAATAGAAGGGTTCGTTCTGAGAAGTCTCAGAGCTTTGCCTTTGACGAGGCCTTTTTTGACTCCTTGGTGGGTGGCAGGAGGAGAGGTTAACCCATGTTGAAATGTTTCCGTAGATTTGAAGTGCGTGCGCACATCAAGGACTGAATTGCTTTTGAACCTTTCGCCTTTGTAAATGCCAGAGTTTGTATCTAGCAGAGGAAAAAACTTATCACTGAACAGATAAACCAGGAAATTTGAAGTTTATCCTCAAAACAAATTTAGGTAGTTTATGTCATACAATTTGGGGAAAAAATCAAATCAGTCAAACAAGGCCACTCCATTTGAGCCTTCATCACACAGTCAAATCTTCAATGTTTTACGAAATGTAATATGCATACAATTCTACGGCCTACATCCAAATTCTTTAGGATGACTTGAGAAACCCAAAAAGCTTTCACACTTTTGCTAATCTGTCAACGATCAATGCCACCTTCAGTCCCTCCCCCCAACGTTAACTCCCCTCATTTACTGTCATTGATTTAATCTGATTTAATAAAGGCCCCTAACATTGTCAGAAGGAGTTTTGGGAGAGGGAATTCGAAGGGGCAGGACAATTAAGCCTCTAGCTTTGGCTTCTCATTGCTGTACTGTGCTTGTTTTTCAAGGAATATTAATCATTAAACATTAAACATTAGAGGGATGGTGTGATGACTGATTGGGGCTGGTCAATGGTAAATAGTGGCTCTCAATATTTGACGGAGTCGGGCGATGACTGTAGATTTCGAAGTTGTTGAGATAGACATCATCCCTGGAATTATCTTTAGAATAAGGAAAATCCCGGGTAACAGGTGCATGTGTTTGAATAAATACATAGAGATACCACATCAAAATCTCCTTGGATTAATTAAATTGAAAGAGCAGAGAAACTAAGGCCGATGGAGAAGGATTGCTTTTCCATGTATCATGAAAACACTCACCGCCATCTTGTTTCGGCCGAAAAGGAAACCTTGGGGGTTGGGGAAGAGAAACCACGTGGTTCCCAGGTCCTCTCGGCTTTCAACATGGCGGCGAGACTGGAGAAGTGTACTGTAGCTATTATCTTACACAACACGACTGCTTTGGCCTACACCAGCCCACATAGCTATACACAACCCTACCCAAACAAACATAGCCATACACAAGCGTACATAGCCATACACACCCATACCGATGCATGGCCATACACAAGCCTACACACCCATGCACACGCCTACATCGCCATACATAAGCTTACATAGCCATACACAAGTCTACATAGCCATACACAAGCCTACATAACCATAAACAACACTGGCATAGCCATACACAAGCCATACACAACACTACATAGCCATACACAAGCCTACATAGCCATACACAAGCCTACATATCCATGCAAAACACTACACAGGCCTGTGCAAGCCTACTTAGCCATACACAACACTGCATAGCCATACACAAGTGTACATAGCCGTACACATCCATACACAGGCCTACAAAACAGTACATAGCCATACACAACACTGCATAGCCCTCCATAAGCCTACATAACCTTACATAACTATACACAGAACTACCACATGACACTAAACGGCACTACACCAACCTAAATTTCTCAGTTTTCATTAAGAATAATAGAAACAAAGAAAACTTACAAGACCAGACACGCACGGTTCTTACGTTACGTTTATGCCTATAAAATCAACTGAAATGTCAATTGCTGGTAGAAAAAAAACAAAAAAAAACAAAGCAGAACAAAAAACCCAGCATGTTAATTTTTTTTGGTAGGCTAGGTATCGAAGAGCCAGAACATTTGCGCATGCGCTGACGGAATGTTTGAACAAGAGAGAAAAACGCAGTACCTCCAGACACCGGCGCTGGAGCGTCGTACCAAACGAGTCATCCCGGGATTTCGGCCCGTGCGATCGCTTTTGGACGCAGTTGGCCCTTCGCTGCTTTCTGCTACCGACCTTGCCTCCCGGTACGGCATTGAGGGAGAGATATGTCGGCCCCTAAACCATATGTGACAAATCCCACGCCTACTCACAGCTCAAAACCGCCCTTGTCAATATAGCGTAAGAATTAAATGGCTTATATATTCAAGAGAAAAGTCATTTTATCTGTCATATGGTAAGCACTGGAGTCGCAGATTACGAAGTGTGCGCATGCGCCCTCCTATAGGTAACATACATACAGTCATAAGCTTTTTCTGAATAACTACAGGAGCTAATATCTTCGAGACATTACATTTACAGCTAAAATACATAGCATATACACATACCTACTGAATACATAATATTTAAAGATATAGTCATTAAAGAGAAAAGCCGCTGTACAAAATGCGGCCTTGGATTCTCTTTAAAAACCAGTAAACTCATAGGTACGGATAAAATCAGGTAGCGCATTCCGCAACTTAGCTGATACGTAAGAGAGAGCTAAGACCATAACTGGTTGTTCCAGGTTTATTGAGGAACAGAATGTAATTTCCGCGAAGATCATGCATAAGAAGGGGACGGGAGAGAAAACGTATTTTTCATATAAGCAGAAAAACCCTTTTTTTCAAAGTAACACGAGGAAATTTTGAGTGCGCTTATTGCATAGAGATGTCGAGCTTGACTTTCGCAGTAAGAGGACAGGTAATCTGCGAATATAAACATCGTTATTCTCTTATTTACATTATTATACCGTTTCTTTGACACGAGAATTACAGCGAAATGAAAGCACAAATTTATCGCGAATTTTCTATGATAAAAACTTGTTCAGAAATCCAAAATCTACGTTAACAGCGCACACCAGGCCTACATGAGAATCCCATTTTAAGTTACTTTTTGGGCTTTGACGGTTTCAAGTACATTGCCAGTCACAGCTAGAGCTGGTGAAAAATGCTTAATATATAGCGGCAAAAATGGTCAGTCAGCTCCTTACATTTCTTAGGGTTGAGTTTCATGGGTAAATTTATGTATATTGGCAACCTTAGCGAAAGCGAAGATAGTTTGGTTTTTTTTTTCTGCTAACGTTCACACCAAATTCAACGTTGGCACACTCTTGCTGGACTGGCTGCCAGGTAAGAACACGCATTGCATGATTACTTCGAGATGACGTTTTAGCTTGTTGCGGTTGTTACCGTTGTCGAGCCAATCAGATTTCGCGGAACGTTATAACATCCTCCAGGATTTCTACGTACCGGCTTGATAGTACTCAAACTACAGTTCTATATATATATAAGTTTACCCTTTGAAATGAATTCCAACTTGTAGTTGCGCGTGTCAAGTTGGCAAAAATGGACGCTGAAATTCTCCGTCCCGTCTTTCACTTGCAAAGGCATGTAATCACGCAGACAGAAAAAAAAAAGTTTAATTATTTTGCCCATCAAGTCCCGGCCAAAGGCCACAAAAATAATCTTCGATTTGAATTGTTTCTCGATGAACAAATAGATAAATAGATCGAACAGCTTTCTTCAGAGGAAAATTTGTGAGAGAGGCGGCTTTAAAAACCTGTAAAAGCTTTCAAGACGTGTGTGATCGGTGTGTTTACTTTTGCAAATCCTTAAAGTGCCCATAACCCCAAAATATCTTTTTCGCTAAAATGAATCTTTGCACCTGTTTGAGACGCATTGCGGCCATTTTTGGCAGGATTTGTTAGAAAAAGGAAAAAATAGCCGCGATGTCTTTCGAACAGGTGCAAAGATTCATTTTAGCGAAACAAATGTTTTGGGGTTATGGGCACCTTAAATGGGAAAACGTTTAAAAGTTACAGCGTTTCTTTTTAAATGTTTGTTAAATTATAATTACCGGGTACACTTCTCAATTTACGGAAGATTTTTTGCCCTACCTTGGTGAGTTTTCTCTTCATCTAAGATATCAGTCATTATTTAAAAACTCTTTCAGTTCTAAAGAGATAAAATGTCTAGCTGTTTAGATTTTCATTGGAATATCGTTGTTATTAACCTTCGCATTGAAAATTGATTATTTATTAGAGCTGAAAGACGAATAAGAAGCTTCATAAAGGCAATGGTTGCAAACTGAACTCTGTGAACTCGGCACTTACCAAAAGGAAATTTCGTAATAAAATATCTCTCTAAAGGGTATGTCTTTCTCGCCAAAGCTTGTAGGTTCCTTAGTCTCTATGGAAACTAAAACTGAAAGTAGTCCCAGAGCGCCAGGGCAATTATAAGCGACTTTATTTGTATATAACTTGAAAAGAATTGTATAGACCGTATTCATAAATGGCGGCTAAGTAATTATTCTTTTGTCTTTATGCTAATCATCCTAACTAGCCTCGGTAAACGCGAACAAAATTCAAAAGAATTTTTGTTCCAAAGTGAGGCTAGTTGGGATGATTAGCACAAAGACAAAAGAATAATTTCTTGACCGCCATTTATGAATACGGTCTAAAGTGTACACAAATGAAGCCGAGACGGTATCTTAAGCTTCTAGTTGACCGATAATGACCCGTGTGGTTAAGCCTAATGGAAGGCATTTGAGGGAGAGGCCAAAAACCCTTCGCGTAGTTGCGCGATGCTTGTCACAAAAACGTTTTGAAATAAGCTCATTATTTAATGAAATTAAGTCCAAATAAAGAAGACCAAGTTAGGGACCGTTCATTTTTTATGGGGTAGGGGGGGCTGGTGGAATTTGGAGGAGTGTAATTTGAAAATTGTATGCCCCCCCCCCCCCAATTTCCGATTTTTTTCTCCTGCTCCCCCCCCCCCCTCATCAGAGTAATTTTTTGGAAGGCCCCCCCCCCCCCTTGAATAAAAATACATATGGTGTTAAAAGTTACTGCAGCATTAAAATTTCGTTTTGTTACATTTCACATAATTTATTGAAAGAAACCTGAAAGCTAGAAGGCTGCTTTTAACAAATCACTCAAAAGAATGAAAAGTCAATTTCTGCTCTTCTTGTTACAGCTCGTCCTGAGCGTGTTGTAGCTGGCCGCTCGTCTGCGTATTCCTCATCTGAGGCGATAAAAGCAAGAACGACATCATTTGAGTCGTCTTCAGAGTCAGGGGCATCACTCTTGTAGTCATAATCAGTTTCCTCTCCCTCACTACTTTCAACACTGCTGTTTAGTTGACCTGATTCATTCCTGCCTCCCACTTCGGCTTGTCCAGTTCTGAGAGTATTCATTCGCAAGAAGTGTCCCATAATTGTCTTCACTTTGTCATTCTTGTTGCTCTTCTGATGCTGTTTTAATAGCCCGTGATGTTTTAAGTATTTGTTCAATTCTGGCACACGGAGCTTTTTTAGCTTGGTGGCATCTTCACACAAATTAGCCCAATGATAACCTTCATAGGACTTTTCTCTTGCCTCCCTCCTTTCCCTTGCCCTTTCCTCCAGTCTCTTCTTTTTTTTGAACTCCATGACCTCAAGATTCTGGAGATAGTCAACCACAAACTTTGGTTGCACAATGAATTTGTCTCCAAATCTAGCTACGCTCTCTGGGTCAGACAAAACTACGCTACCACTGGCATGCGCCTCTTTCAACTGGACTCTTGGTTGCCAATCGTCTGGATCACGCCCCTCATTTGGGGTCTGCTGATAAGGAAGGTAGTGGTACTTTGGAAGGCAGGCATGATCAGGAAATGGTTTGGGGCATCTCCCTATAGGTGGTCTAGTCCATTCACAACAAAAAGAACAAACTTGTCCTACCTTTACTCCACAAGAAAACTTCAGAAATTTCTCAGAAAAAGCCTTGGTAACGAGGTCAGTTGCAATTACAGGACTCAAATTATTGGTCTTTGTTTAATATGCGCTTGACAACAACATTTTTATAAATGAACAGAAAGTTGTTACTATTCAAGACTGTTATTATGGTATGTTCACTGTTATTAGAAAATATATAAAAAGCTGTTGAGAAGTTTTCTTGAATACCCTGGAAATGTTTTAGTATATTTGTTATAAATAAAAGAGGTCAATTTTTTCCTCAATTTGTAAAATCTCTTATCCTATTTTTAATCTAATTTTTTCGTCCAACCCCCCCTTTTCCTTCATTTTTTTTCGGCTGGCCCCCCCTTCCGAGCCAATTTTTTTTTAGTGCCCCCCCCCCCTTTCTCATAAAAAATGAACGGTCCCTTAATATTAGGCTTTTACGAGCACTCGAAGGAAAACCCTTCGTATGCTCGCGTGGTCACATTTGTCCCAAAACAATAGTTCTCTCATTTTGATATTTAACGAAGAGACATTCATACGTTTAAAAAATGCCTTTTTCAAAATCTTAGGACCTGTCCACACGTATCCGGATATTTTTAAATTCGCACCGTTTTCTTTTCGAATTCAAAAATTTCCACTCTGGAGAGCGGATTCGCATGCCGGATTCGGCGGATATGTGTGGACAAAAGTCGAAGCTGCGGATTCAAAAATATTCGGATAGGTGTGGACGCGACTTTAGACAATGTTGAGAAAATGAAACAGTAAAGATGCAATAAAAATTCAATTTATTTGATATTTCTGTAATTTATAATTTTCACCGCATCTTCCAAGTTACTGTCTATTACATGTTAAAGCATTGATCATATCAGAATCTTCCATCATGGTACAGTGTAATAATTATAACTTCGGAGTATTTGCCATTCAAAAGCTATGCACACTTCTTGGGCCATTCATTAAAAATTTGAAGAAAACACATTGATCCTGTTTCAGTAAAAGAGAACCTTCGTTTTCGACAAATATGATTGTTTTGTTTGCATAAAGATTACAAAATTCCAAAGACAACTACTACCTCAATTAAAGCCTTAGTATCACCATTTTTCTTTGTTGAAGTAGGAAAGCAGATTTATGGTTAACGGCTTCACACAATTAAAGCGCTTTTTCCTTCGATAAACCACTTCATAAATCGCAGTCGATGGAATTATTCCATCGTATCTTTGGAGGAAAGACCAACTGCATCCTTAATTCAGAACAAAAATCATTTTGAATTTCGCTACATGACGAAAGTTCTTACTAGCATTTAAGTAAAAAAAACACATTTCATGTTACACAAGTAACCTCGTTAACTGATTCTTTATCCGCAAAGGGTTAAGATATTTTCAGAATCAATGACACCCTTCGCATTGATTTCGTTGGCCTACGCTTGTAAACTTTTTCAAAAACGCTAATTGGAAATAAGGCGCCTTCTGGAAATAAACTGCCATAAAATTCATGCTTTTTCGAAAACAAAAATTGTTTTTTAAACTAATCTAAAGCTTGAAAAATAAAAACGAGAACCTCTCTTGCAGGCGCAAAATTAGTTACGCTAAACGTTCACGACAAACACAATGATCTTGAGAATCGTCACAAATATTTCAAGATAGATAAATTCAAGGCTGTGAAATTGGTCCAGGTGATGTAGCATTTAACTCCTCAGTCAACGGGACAAGTGCCCTATTTGATCCCCGGGATGTCCCGAGATAAGACACGATAGCTTTCTTGATGTGGTAACGAGGACTTGGGGGTAAATTCTTGAGTTCAGCCAAATTCATTCGATGCCAGTCTTGCACTGTTCGTTCATAATCAGACTTGGCTTGCTTCTGTGCCTGTCTTTTGAACGTGTCATTCAGGTCTTGCCTTAAAGATTAATGTAGGAAACGAAGACAATTTTGTGATGGTTGCATTGAGGATCGGGGGTGAAGAGGAATAATGGAATAAAAATAATTTGTTGGAATAATGGAATAATGCCATTTTGTGAGGCGGAATAACGGAAGACCTTTATTAAGGACGGTGCCTACTAATTTAAAGGTATTTTTGCGCGGTTTACTGAATATGCGGGAAAAGCAGATCTTAACAAGTGTTATTGAAATCCAAAAAAAAAAAAAAACTGGGGGTAACCACGCATTTTTCGAAGACAATTTATCAACAATATTTGTAAAAAGCTTTAAAATACAAAGCAATGTATGGCGTTCTTTTCCATATTGAAGCTTAAGTATCTCTGAAAAATGCATGGTTTCGCTGAGGAAACAATAGTGGCGGGCGAAAATCGCCTCGCACCGGAGTTAAATGAAAAAGAAGAACTTGAACTGTTACAAAACGCAACACCAGGGAGAAAAAGAAAGCCACAAAGTATGGTTTATTTTGACAATTAAAGCACGTGTTAGTTTAATAACGCAAAGCAAAACATTGTAACATGCGGTTTCTTCCCTCTTATCAACAACTAAATACTAGTGACAGTCCAGCTGCAATTTTGAATCCACAACCTTACTAGCATTGCAGTGCAGCAATCTATTCAGTTATAGAATGGGAGTATAGCAGTACATTTTCTGTAAGGTCCTATAAGGGTTTTGCAAGATAGGACTACTTCATTTGACTTTAAAAAGCAACAGTAACAAAATTGGAATGACTTAATTTATTTTCTGCACTTGAAAACCATCCCATCCGAAATTTGCTTTAAAAAAGTGTTTAGGAAAAGTGCATTTCAAAATCCCTTATTTTCACTTTCAAATTTCGCGGGCGCCACCATCTTGAATAATTGTGACGTGTTAGGGTTGCTTTTGTCTAATAACAATAGGATGCCGTAAAACATCACAAATTATTATTCAAGATGACAGCGCCCGCAAAATTGGAAAACAAAAATAGGCGATTCTAAAACATTTCTTTCGGATACAAATAATTTCTTTGAATATATTTTAGATTGACTTGACTGCAACAGTTATTTCCTGTGATTTAAAGTTATTTTTTTTTTGTTGAAGTGGAGGGTCCCTTTAACAACTTAAGGTCATTTTAAACATTGTGCTGTCATTGTTAGATATATACCTGAAGTTAGTCAGCTCATTGTACGTCATTCTGTTGGGTTGATAATGCGACTGGTTGAATCGTGGAAAACAAGGCATTGGAAGAGGAGGGAGCCTGGTACTGCCTTGATTGTCATGTGATGTTGCTGTATTTCTACTCCTGAAATAAAGGACAAAAAAGGACTGGTGGAACTACAGTGATATCATCACTGTTCTTCCAGCACTCTAACCTGAAGTAACTTTCAATATTTTCACATCCTACATACAGTATGTGTGCACTGGTGGTCTTAAGTTCACTGTTTGTTTGTCTTTATTTATTTGAGAGAGTACCATGTGTACTTGCTACACAAGGAAAAAGCCTGCAAGTGCAACCCCTTTGCTTTGGTTGTCTTGCAAACTCATCACACCTTAGGAGAGCAATATGTCACTGTGCTTGCACCAAGGTGTGAAGAAGAATAAAGTAAAGAATATCTGGAGGTGTTTTCAAGCTTGAAGCTTGTATGGTAGTTCATCGAAAGTTATTCACTTCAAGTTAATTCAACATCTTTAAAAAACCCAGTTGACAGAAGGCAAATTAATACAGCTGTCAAAGTTGCCTATTTTGAAAGGGTCATAGAGCTAAATTTGGGATACCCTGGGTTCCAGACAAATACTGAGGGGAAATGGTTAACACTGATGAACTTTCTTCTCTTTTTTCTTGTATGTAATGATTCATTCAGACCGAATGTTGAGATGTGAGTTCATACCATTCTGTTGCATGAAAAAGCCTGCCAGGAAGTCTTGACTGTTGAACTGGATTGGGAAAACTGAAAAAAAAAGGGTAAGATAAAATAATAAATTTTCTTATTATATCTGCCTCAACTTGACTATGCGAAATGTGAAATACTGTACAAAAATTTATAACTAATTATTTATTTTTAATAAATGACTTACTTGTCCATTTTCCATGCAACTTCTGGATCTAATGAATAGAGGTGGCAAAAAATAATGTCATTTACAATCTCTTTAATTTCCTCTGCATCAATAGACAGTTAATGATAATGATATACCTGAGATACAATGATTGAGATACAATGATTTGCTATTAGTCTCTCCCCACGGGGCTTTTCAGGACTAATTTTACAATACTTTTGTGGGGGACTTTAGCCAGACTGCTTGTTACGCAGTTTACAATTAATTTTTATGGAAGTGAAAGATGCCCCCGTCCAGCTTAGGTTAGACCACAACACCGGGGACTACGTCCCCTACTCTTATCGAACAGTGAGTGGGTTCTTTAACGTCCCATACTATTTAATTTCCAACAAGGGTTATGAGACGGGACCTCCGGTTTACAGTCCTTATCCAAGAAGACTTGAAAGTCTAACCGTTTGCAGATGTAATTACAAAGGCAGCACATTCTCCTCAGTTATTTTAAGACCCTGAGTGTTGGTCCGGCCGGAGTCGAACTCACGACCTCCCGCATGACAGCCCGATGCTCAACCAACTGAGCCACCGGTGCGCAGTGCACCGGTACCTCATCCTTTAATGAATTAACTCACTACAGCTGAAAGAGCCAGTTTTTTTAATTTTCATCTTCTTAAAAGTGAATGGTACTTTGCCCTTTGGGGAACAAGGGAACATGGCTAATTCGAACAGGGAACAGGGGAACACTATCAAAATATTTTAGGGAACAAGGAAACAAAAACAATTATTTACCGGTAAAACAATTTGAGGGATCAAAAAGCTGGGGACAAGTTTGAAAGTAATTTGAGGAACAAGGGAACACAAGCTAATATTTTTAAAGGGAAAAAGTCCCCTCGCACCCGGGAGGGCCTCATAAAAATCAGAATATAAATTGCATCATATTCACTTTTGTGACATATAGTTACCGTAATTTAAACAATTGATATCATCTGCCCTTCTTAATATCTTTTAAAAATCACTTTACACAATGAATGTGTACATCTGAGTCCACTAACTATCTACGTAATAAGGATTGTGCAGAAGTGGCAAAAACTTCCAGGCTTCACATAGCCTGCTACAAGGCTACGCAGTTGGGGTTATGGAGTGAAAAGGAACGTAGCAAAAAAAAAATTGGCGAGCAAAGCCAGCTGATGAGCATGGGCACCACCACCCCTTCCCTCCCCCAGTCCCCCGCTCGGCTTGCTTCGCTCGCCTTTTTTTTTTTGTCATGTTCCTTTTCACTCCATAACCCCAACTGCAAAGCCTGACCAGGCAGGCTAGGCTTCACAATAATAATGCAAACACTTAACTTATGAGTGAATAGTGAGCAAACAATCCAATCACATAATCAATTGGCTTTTTGTGATTAGATGGATTACCTGTGGAGAAAAGCCTCTCAGAACAGAGTTGAGAATTATAACTCAATAACTACATATCAGGAAGCCAAGCCCAAGAATCTAATCCAGTTTTAAGAGGCAGTCAGGAAGGGAAGAGAATTTTCGTGCCATTATTTCAACCCGCCTCTTTCACTTTAATTGCCTTGAAAACATTAATACCAGTCCTTTAATTACCTACTACTCCAAGTGCTGTTGGCCTGTGTCCAAATCCTCTTGGAATTCTGTGTTCCTAAATATCAATGAAACAAAGCAAGAAAGAACAATACTTTTGAAAATTCTAATGCAACTACATGTACATTTTCGAATAGATTTCTTTTTAATAATGACTTCATTGACCCACTCCTGTTCTATTCTCACTTTGTAAACACATTGTAATTCATTTTTGTGCAAATATGTGCAAATTTAAGTAAACCTTCTGTATGACTCTCAGGCAAACAGGAAAAAAGGCTCCTGAAATGCTGGGTGATTTGACATTGGTGAACGACTTGATCACTGCAACATTTTCCTGCAATTCATATAGCTCTATATAATCTTCTTGCATGGTCATCCTTTCAACCTATCTATCTCCAGTTTTATGGATCTTTAATTAAGGCCTGCTTTACAGCAGACATTTTAAGAGCAGGAGTCTGAAGTTATAACCAGTACCTGAGTGGTAAATCAAGATCCAAGAGAAGGTTAGAATGCTCAAAATGCTACATCAGTGGTCCAGGAGTGAAACACAAACAAAGAGGACTCCTTTAATTAATATATACAAAGCAATTTAATAGCCAAAAGGCATGCTTGAAATGTTATCTTTTGTCTGAAAACTGATCAACCGTTTCAAACAGGCCTAAAAAAAAAGCTCAACTTATGCCGGTACATGTATCTGAAAATTACATGTAATTTGTAAACATGGTAATGCATTGGAAACCTTATTTGCAGCACAAAATTTTCTGACATGAAGGAAAGAAACATGACGTACACAGTGTATAACCCTTCATGTTAGAAGGGCATGATAACTACTACTTTTTATGATACTACAATACAGGTCAACCATGATGTGATTATGCCTCCAACTTAGCAATGAAATAACTAAATCAAACCTAGCCTGCCATGCCTCAGAACATTAGTTTTGCCTTTGGTGATTGTGTTACTACTGAGACACTAATGCAGACTTGCAGACACAATTAGATAAGAGATGAGTGGAAGATGACTTGGTTAATATACCTGTTGTAAATCTTGGATGGTGGAGTTCACCAAGTATTGGTTGTAATATGGTGATAAACTGTTAAAGATATCTGGTGTAAATGGTCTCCTAATAATAAAACAAAAACCTGTCAGAGCTTTTTTGATAGACAGTACATCATCTTTTAAATCTGTTTGGTGCACTTGGAGCCCAAATGCCCTGCTTCATCAACCATATTTATCAGACCCTGTTGCATGCAGTCACTTTTGTTACGCAACGTTACGATGGCATATGTTTTGTTTGTGTTTTGGAGACTGCAAAAAGCGCCAAAAGAGTTGAGACACTTTTCCTTTTAAGGAATCTCGGACAAATCCCTCCCCCAAAGTCTTTCCAACTACCCCCTCCCTGCCAAACAATGTTGTTTTCATATCGCCAACTCTTGTTTTTTCTGTTACCAACATTGAAGTGGGGAGGCAGGGGAAGAGGGCGGAGTGCAAGTGGAAAATGTAATGTTAAGGTGATTTTTCCCTAATTGTTGTTTTCCCAGTTCTGATCAGTGTCTCAACTATTTTTGTCGCTTAATTAATGTGGGTCCTCAACTCTAATTGGTCTTTGCAATACATTGTTGAAAGGGCAGCTACACACTTCAACATTTGTTATATGTTGGACAAATGGTCAATCAAATTGGTTCACTACTCTGCTCCAAGAGGTTTTTATCCGGGTACTGCGGTTTTCCCCTCTCCACAAAAAATAATATTATTTTGATTTGATTGAGTTAATTCCATTAGTGTCCCCAATTAGCACTCTTGTGCTAAATCCATTGACAATTAAATAAATTAAGTTGTTATTATTATCATTGTTACACAAAAGAGCAAGCTTCATTTACTGTCGTTTTCATCTAAGCGTGGACATGTGATGGGAAAACATGTTCTAATTGGCTGTAAACAATTGACAAGTTTTGTCTTCAATTATTTGAAGTTTGAGAGATGTTTTCCTAGAATGGTGGCAAGACTGTACATCGAAAACCCTAATGTCATAAAAGTATGCCTCAAATACTTTCAAACCATTGTGCACAAAAGTTTCAACCGTTAAAGCTACACGGCTGCCAAACTCAAACTTCAAAGAACATTGTTTTCCCGTCATGTGTCCATGTTTAGATGAAAATGACGATACACTAGTGTGTCTTTCACCACAACTTGTTTGTTTGTTATTTACCTGTACTTGTTTGAGCAGGTTGAAGTTTTTGGTAACTATTCTGACAACTAATATGGACCTGCTATACCCACCCACCCATACACTGAAGTCGGACTCACAAGGACAGCCACAACACCGGGACCTTCATCCCCTACTTTTCTCAAATAGTGTGTGGGTTCTTTCAGTGTTCGACAGTTACTTTCTTACTAATTTGGCCCTTGGGCAACCAGTTTTGTTTTTTTGGTTGCCCACCTTCTAAAGACCTTTTGCCCATAATTTAAAACTAAAAGGAGGCTTGTAAAAATGTCCATTTTGTGTAAAATGTGTGTAAAATAGGTTTGACAGACCAGTGCGACTCCTGCTGTGTATCCATGGTGTTCTAGTAGACTTCATAGTTTTGCTTTGACAAGCATATCTTTGAGCAAATATCCTTTTCTCTAAGAGATCAAGGGACATTCCTTATTCCTTAAAGATCTCTCAGAGATTAGGCTGATTTTGAATTAAATGCCATTTGTCCTTTTCAAAGCTGCTTGAAATTGCATGAAAAAAGGTAGAATTTTCTTGTGTGCTTGTTCATAGTAACCATGGATTGTTCCATATCAAAGTATCGTATTTGGCTGTGCGAAAACAGGGTTCGATTGTAACAAACATTCTTTTCATGCATAGAAAGAAAGCAGCTATGAACATATTCCTCCTTCCAATCTGTTTCGAGGCTGCACCATTCTATTTTTAACAGAAAAATAAATGACAGAAAAAAGATGTAACGTTGTTTATTTTTTCATCATGTTTGTGGTGACTACATCCTATTACTAGTCACTTTCTTTGTTGCAAATCACATCCTTCTGCAAAGTATTAGTCGAACAAAAATTCAGATTGCCTGATCAGGCAAGTCTTAATAGAGTTGTTTTACTTGGCCACAGAAATATTTCGCTTGCCCCGGGCAATCAGGCAAGTGTTAGTGTCTAACACTGTATTTAACATCCCACGGGGAACTTATGAACATGGAAGATTTTTGTGAGACGGGGCTTAGGGTTTATAGTTCTTATCTGAGAAGACTTGAAAGTCTAACATTTGCGGGTGTATTTACAAAGGCAGCACTTTCTCCTCAGTTATTTTAAGACCCTGAGTGTTCGGCATGACTATTTCAGGGATGAGGGCTAGGGGGTGAGGGATAAGAGATGAAGGATACTATAGCTGAAACAACCCAAACCTTTACAAAAATGCTAACCTTAGGCCTAAACAATATGCTTTAGATAATGAATAGGCCTAAGGTTAGCATTTTTGTATAGGTTTGGGTTGTTTCAGCTAAGGTACCATTCACCCCCCTACCCCTCACCCCTGACCCCCTGATCCCCTACCCTCCACCACCGGAATAGTCATGCCATAAGTATTGGTCAGACTAGAGTCAAACTCACCACCTCCCACATGGCAGCCCACTTCTCAACCAACTGAACCACCGGTGCGCAGTGGCTCCATGCCTCACCCTAGTTGCAAAAAGTGCCTAAGTTCTATAACGACGTCCATGGTACTTTAAGAAGCAAGCTAGGGGTACAAAATGGGGGATACAGTTTAAAGTCTCTATTCAAGAAGATTTCATAGTCTTAAACCATTGTTACTACCCAGTGAAATACATGTGCATTCATGGGCTAGCCACATAAATACAAACCCTGTGTGATTTATACTTACACTGGAGGTCGGTGGACAGACTGACGAAATTCAATCATTTGGGTCTTAAGTCTTTGCAGTTCTGCCAACATCTGCTGGGTTTTTTTATCAAGGTGAGTAGACGACCTTGAAGTTGCTAAACTTTCAGCATTTTTGACAACTTTTTTAGAATTCCTGTCCCCACCGGTTGGTATCTCCTTTGCAACATGCTCTTCTTCATCTAAGAGGTTAATTAAATTAAATTACAATTTTTGCATGGAGTTCAGGAAAAATTATGGAAGGTTGCTTTAGTTTTGCATGGTAGTTCTGTCATTCATGAAACTGGGTCCCAATCAATGCATGCTGATTGTGCTCCACTTTACTGATCTGTCAATCAATAGATCGGTTTCACGTGACGTCATCATTTTCTAAAATCCAAAACTAAAGAGCCACGAAAGTTTTTATCCTCATCAGGCATAAGAGGCGGTAAATTTGTATCCATTTGCAATTTTAAAGCTCAATAGCGTGCTTCGTTTGGAAACCAGAGCATTTTGAATTTCTGAGTTATAGCGGTGCGTGACACGAGGCGACGATCGAGTTTGTTGAGAAATATATATTTATCTCATGGTTTTGAGCCTTTTTAGAATTTAAAGCATTATGAAAAGTGCTTAGGTAAATAGCTGTCTGTTCAGTACAGATGATCACTCGCCTAGATAGCCAAAGTAAGTAACAGATGTTGACACTATTTTCCGGCCGCCATATTGGTGCACCACAGATGTACACCAACATGGCGTTTTCATACTGGGCTCTGTAAATTTCTGCGAAACATTTCGACGAATATGAGAAGTTTGGGGAAACACACAGGCCTAAAACTTGGAGAAGTGTCTTCTTCATTTATCTCCTACAACATTACGAATTCTTGACTTTTTCCACTGGATGGTTTTCAATTTATTTTTTTATTGCGTGACAGTGAAAACGATCTATACTTCAAATGGTCTGATACTGCTGTCAATTTTCTCAACCTGTCCATTATAGTGAAAAAAATAAAACAGACCAGATTTTTTCTAACACCCAGTTGCAGGCCTTTATTGCATGAGATTGCTTGGCCAAATCAGTTCACCCAAGATGAACTCCTTCAAGCTGCAAACAAGGCTAAGATGTCATTATTATAATAATAATAATTATTATTATAAAGTATTGTTTTTGTTTGATGACATTGTCATCAAACTATAAAACAACCGAAATTATAGGTGTAGGCATCACAATAGGTAGCGTTATCACTAGACTTATCGAACGACATAATACGTGAATATTCCAAAGACGGGATACAAAGAACAAAATGTTCAGCTGATTTACTCAGCAAGATCGTCATTTACGCTCGACCAAAGTCAAATAAATTATCCACCAAATAACGAGTAAACATTTCAAGGAAGACTTAAAGGCTTAAAAACCTTATTTCGTTAATTTGCTCGCTTTTGAATTAAACAAGTCAACGGTAATCCGAGAACAAAAGCTAGGTTTTCCGAATGACAATGGAAACGTGGTTTGACGGACGTGATCATGTGAAAACGTATCTTACCAGCTGTCAGCCCATCGTGAAATCCCTCATCTTCCACTTCTTCATGTTGTCTCTCCGTCAGCGCATTATTTTCATGATTTCTTGCCTTAAGGAAAAAATTATCAAACCACAACTATATTGTAAAGTTGGCTCACTTTCAAGCCCAACGGCGATTTATAGTTGAAGCCGATTCTTTTAGAAGTTCTCGAACAATCCTCCGTCGACAAAAAAGAGATTTTCAAAGAATTGCGAAAGTGTGAGTGAAAGGATCTTACCTCTGAGTTACTCATTTTTGAAGAATTAAAATACAGTCGAGGAAAGAGGAACAATTTTTACGCAAATCGATAAGTTGATCTTGGTTTTGCGTTGGCTGTGGAACTGTGAACTCGTCTCGTTTCTATGGAAATGAAGACACTACGACATAGAGTATCAAATTGCCGTGACCGATCGCTTTCGATGAGTTGTTGAATTTTGTAACAGAATACGATGACAATATCATTTATTTTGTTTTCATAATTAACGGTTTTAAATTTTTATGCATTTCGTTACTCAGCGAAACCGAAGCAAAATATCTTCATCCACTCGAAAACACTCAGAATACCCGGTACATCTCATACGCTTTTTACGTCATCAGTTTTCAAAAGTCTCCCTTTTCCACACCATCCACATGGATGCGTTTTTTCAACCTGGAAACTGTCAATAAACTTACCTCCTGTAAGGGTTTTACGTTATAGAGGAAAAAAAGAGAAAATTTCTAAATTTTTCGGTGTCTATTAGAAAAAAATAAGTGTGAAGATCATTTCTCTCTTTTTTCGGCCATCCCTTTTTTTTTTTTGTTGCGTTTAGCGTCGAATGCGTTTCCTGATATTGGGTCGGAGGGTCGGATTGAAAAAAAAAAACCTAAAAACACCTAAAAGAAAATCATAAGCAGTCCTGTTACCCCAGCATAATAGCTGTGGAGCCAGGAAAACAACAAGACGTTTAATCCTATCTAAAAATTCAGCTTTTTGGTGTCTGTTTTGAAAATGTTGTAGAAGTTAAGTTTTCGGTTAACGTTTTTGAGTGAAAGTTGGTGCTCAGTCGAAGCTTATTTTCAGAGATATTGTCCATATTCAATATCACAGAGCTAGAGTTATATTTATCACATAGATTTTTTTTGCGACATCCCCAATTGAGTTGGCATTGAGAGATGAAACATTGTCATGGCAAAAAAGAAATAATCGCATTTGTAAAAGTATCGTTTTCACTTTTTGTACAGGTGCTTTTTGTACCTTCTATATTGACCAACGAACCTGTTTTATTGCTTTAAAAAATGACAAGTTTGATGCTCGGTATGCGTTCTTAAAAAATTCTGTAATTTGGTTAACTTTCCCCCCAAATATCCTGTATCCCTATAATTGTTTACCTAAATATCCCGTATCCCGATAACCCCAAATAGGATCACCTACAATAGCCTGCGTAGCAAGCGCTGAAAGGGGCGGGAGAGCGAGAGCGAGGGCTGAAAAGGGAGGGGGACTGGGACTCCCCAGTCCCCATTCCTTTTTAGCCCTCATTGCTTGCTACGCAGGTTAAGGGTCAGATGTAGCGTCTCCGAAACCACGGAAATTGCACTGCCAAAAGCAAGGTGCTGGGGCAAGCCGTCATCAACTTAGCGTGAAAATAAATATCTCGAAAGGCATTGATTGCATCAACAGAGGATGAGGTACATCCTCTCTTGATCGCATTTACAGGTACTTCTTCGGTTTTAAAAATCGAGTGAAAAGCAAGTCCGCTGCAACAATGATTTGGACATCACCGCGTTTTGGGTGTCCCCATGATGGCATTGACATGGGCATCCGTCCTCATATTACTGGAGTGTTTTCTTAGTTAGATTTGAAAATTTGAGGTGCATGACTTTATTTAGTAGAGTGCGCAGAACAGCGATACATTAGGGACCTTTAGATCCCAGGGCGAGAACGAGTACGCGTTAGCCTGCAGTGCAGACGTATTTTGGGCGCGCGAGTGCACATTTTCGTATTAGGCCACCATCTTTCTTAGATTTGGTAACTGTGGAAGATTGGGGCGAGGAAATATTTGCTGGGGGAGTGCCCCACCCCCAACTGCACCAACCCTCTCCCTGTCAAGCATCTAATCACAATCCAAGATGGCGGCATCGAAAACCTGATTTATCTAGCGTTCCGCGCCAAAATGACGCTTGCACTGCAGGCTAAGTACGAGCAGGAGCCCATCACCCGGAGCGTGCAACTTAACTATTTTCGTGCAACGGCGTTTTCACAAGTAAGGCTATTTTTAGATTGAATTTCCCGCTAATGAGACTCCCACAGGAGCCCGATGACCAATTACAAGAAATTAAGCTGACGTCATAGGGTCACCGAACCGTAACTGCCTTTGTTTTTGACCTAATTCGCGGGAAGGGCTAGTCTAAAAATAAACCTACTTGTGAAAACGCCGTTTCACAGACGCTGTATGGAAGTTGCACGCTCCAGGATGGGCTCCTGGCACGAGTAAGAGTTTTGACTGCCTCTTTTTAGCGGAAATACATAGAAAATTTATAACCCGTATGATTAATCTTACCCTTGGTTAGCAGTATAGGTTGCACAGTTATGCTTAATGCTGGTAACTGAACCTTATCGTATGAACTCTTGTTCTTAGGCCATCGTAGCTTGATTAAGAAAATAACACAAACAGCGGTGATAAACATTGTATTCCAACGCATTTTTATAAAACTTGACGTTTCGACTTTGTTCATTCAAGAGCTAAAGCCTTCCCTTAATTTCAATATTAGTAGTGAGAAGTTATTGCTGTTTTAGCTATTACTTTTCATTATGTCCAGACACGTACTGCTGCAGATCATTTTTCTCAGTCTAGGTTCCAGACCCCTATTGTTTACGATATATATATAGTTTTTAAAAAATTGTAACGGTCACTTTTGAAAATGTGTGTTGACTAGCATACGAAACGTCAAGTTTTATAAAAATGCGTTGGAATACAATGTTTATCACCGCTGTTTGTGTTATTTTCTTAACTGAACCTTATTGCTGATCATGGCGAAGAATGTCAAAACTGCTTCGTACTAAAATGACGATGGTATCACGTATTTCCCGCCAAAATGACGCTTGTTCAATGAGAAAAGGGAGCTTACGCAAGGACGACGACGCCACCAACAATAACGTAGTCTAAAAATATTATTTCCCGTTATTGTAGTAATAATAATAGGGAGCTTAAGCAACGACAACGGCGACGGCAACGAGAACGTCATCTCAAAATATAAATTTGCGTTATTTTAATCGCTTCGAGACTATTTCAACGTTTTTAATATGACAAGGGTGTGGTAATTCCTCAAAGATGACACCAGTCGGAACGGCACTCCATTTTAGGAGAGAAAACGAAAATTTATCCTCAAGTGCTGACGTTCTTCATAAAACCAAAAACTTAGCTATTTCACGTTGTTGTTTTGCTGACGACGGCATCGAAATGGACAAAAGTGAAAAACGCACGTGCAGGGCGTGCAAAGCTATTGTTTTTACCCACTAAATATGCAAATTTTTTGACGTTCTCGTTGCCGTCGCCGTTGTCTTTGCTTAAGCTCCCTAATAATAACCTCGAACCCAGGCTCTCTCTCTTCTCCTCCTTTGTCGACGACATTAGGGAGCTTAAGCAACGACAACGGTGACGGCAAAGGGAACGTCACAAATTTGCATATTTAGTGGGCAAAAACAATAGCCTTGCACGCCCTGCACGTGCGTTTTTCACTTTTGTCCATTTCTTTGCCGTCGTCAGCAAAACTACAATGTGAAATAGCCAAATTTGAGGTTTTATGGACAACGACATTACTTGAGGATAAATTTTCATTTTCTGTCCTAAATTGAGCGCCGTTCCTACCAGCGTCATTTTTGAGGAACTACCACACCCCCGTCATATTAAAAAAAATGAAATAGTAACGAAGCGATTACAATAACGCGAATGTATATTTTGAGATGACGTTCTCGTTGCCGTCGCCGTTGTCGTTGCTTAAGCTCCATATTAGGGAACTTAAGCAACGACGACGGCGACGGCACCGAAAACGTCATCTCAAAATATAAATTCGCGTCATTGTAATCACTTTGTAAACATGTCAACCCTTCTTATATGACAAGGGTGTGGTAGTTCCTCAAAAATGACATTAGTCGGAACGACGCTTAATTTAGGGGAGAAAATAAAACTTTAGCGTCAAGTGCTGACGTTCTCCTTAAAACCTAAAATTTGACTATTTCACGTTGTTGTTTTGCTGACGACGGCAAAGAAATGGACAAAAGTGAAAAACGCACGTGCAGGGCGTGCAAAGCTATTGTTT
Organism: Montipora foliosa; assembly: GCF_036669935.1. Lineage (NCBI taxonomy): Eukaryota > Metazoa > Cnidaria > Anthozoa > Scleractinia > Acroporidae > Montipora > Montipora foliosa. The sequence goes on from NC_090873.1 coordinate 44,812,257, forward strand.
TTGCCTACTAAATATGCACATTTGTGACGTTCTCGTTGCCGTCGCCGTTGTCGTTGCTTAAGTAGGGACCTTAAGCAAGGACGACGACGACGGCTACGAGAACGCCACATAACAATAGGTTTAATTAGCAAAAACAACAGTTCTGCACGCCCTGCACGTGCGTTTTACATTTTGAGACATTTCTTTATCGTTCTTGTCTTGACAACGACGTGAAATGATCAAATTTGAGGTCATGCGGAGGACGAGAGCACTTGACGATGAATTTTCAGTTTTCTCTCTAAATATCTACACCGTTCTTACCAAAATAACACAAACAGCGGTGATAAACATTATATTCCAATGCATTTTTATAAGACTTGACGTTTCGTATGCTAGTCAACACACATTTTCAAAAGTGACCGTTACAATTTTTTAAAAACTATATATATATCATAAACAATAGGGGTCTGGAACCTAGACTGAGAAAAATGATCTGCAGCAGTACGTGTCTAAATATAATGAAAAGTAATAGCTAAAACAGCAATAACTTCTCACTACTAACATTGACATTAAGGGAAGGCTTTAGCTCTTGAATGAACAAAGTCTCTTTAATTTTGCAGTGAAAGTCAGTTTTTCCGGACGCTAAAATGTCAAAGTGATCTCATTTTAGCGTCCGGAAAAACTGACTTTCACTGCAAAATTAAAGAGACTTTGTTCATTCAAGAGCTAAAGCCTTCCCTTAATGTCAATGTTAGAAGTGAGAAGTTATTGCTGTTTTAGCTATTACTTTTCATTATATTTAGACACGTACTGCTGCAGATCATTTTTCTCAGTCTAGGTTCCAGACCCCTATTGTTTACGATATATATATAGTTTTTAAAAAATTGTAACGGTCACTTTTGAAAATGTGTGTTGACTAGCATACGAAACGTCAAGTGCTATAAAAATGCGTTGGAATACAATGTTTATCACCGCTGTTTGTGTTATTTTCTTAATCAAGCTACGATGGCCTAAGAACAAGAGTTTATACGATACCGTTCTTACCAATTTTATTATTGGAATGTGGTCTCATATTCGCCATGCCGAGCAGCTTGGAGTAATCGCAAAATTATTACAGTAACGGGAAATAATATTTTTAGACAACGTTCTCGTAGCCGTCGTCGTCGTCCTTGCTTAAGGTCCCTAATTCCCTATCCGGGAGCTTACGAAACGAGGACGACGACCGCTACGAGGACTTTATTAACGCTTATTTAAAAATACGAGTTCGCGTTATTTATATCACTGCGAAACTATTTCATGTCGTTTCGCGTTAAAAATGCGTAGTAACTGGTGAGGAATTAAACTGGTATGAGTGGGTTGGAAGCGTAGAGAGAGAACTGAAAATTCATCGTCATGTGCTGACGTCCCCCACAGAACCTTGAATTTGGTCATTTGACGTCGTCATTTAGGAGATGACTGCAAAGAAATGTACCAAAATGTAAAACGCACGTGCAGAGCGTGCAGAGCCATTGTTTTTGCTCACTGAATCTATTGTTTTGTAGCGTCGCCGTTGCCGTTTCGTAAGCTCCCTATTAGGGAGCTTACGAAACGACGACGCCGACGGCAACGACGACGCTACAAAACAATAGGTTTAGTGAGAAAAAACAATGGCTCTGCACGTGCCTTTTATATTTTGGTACATTTCTTTGCCGTCATCTCCTAAATGACGACGTGAAATGACCAAATTCAAGGTTCTGTGGAGGACGTTAGCACATGACGATGAATTTTCAGTTCTCTCTCAACGCTTCCAACCCACTCATACCAGTTAAATTCCTCGACAGTTACTACACATTTTTAACGCGAAACGACATGAAATAGTTTCGTAGCGATATGAATAACGCGAACTCGTATTTTTAAATGAAGTCCTCGCAGCCGTCGTCGTCCTCGTTTCGTAAGCTCCCTATTAGGGAGCTTAAGCAACGACAACGGCGACGGCGACGGCAACGAGAACGTCATCTCAAAATATAAATTTGCGTTATTTTAATCGCTTCGTGACTATTTCAACGTTTTTAATATGACAAGGGTGTGGTAATTCCTCAAAGATGACACCAGTCGGAACGGCACTCAATTTTAGAAGAGAAAATGAAAATTTATCCTCAAGTGCTGACGTTCTTCATAAAACGAAAAACTTGGCTATTTCACGTTGTTGTTTTGCTGACGACGGCAACGAAATGGACAAAAGTGAAAAACGCACGTGCAGGGCGTGCAAAGCTATTGTTTTTACCCTCTAAATATGCAAATTTGTGACGTTCTCGTTGCCGTCGCCGTTGTCGTTGCTTAAGCTCCCTATTGTCGACGACAAGGCGACGACAAGGGAGGAGAAGAGAGAGAGCCTGGGTTCGAGGTTGACAAAACTTCAGATTTGGGCAATTCACGACGACGACGACGGATAAGAGAACGTTGTCTAAAAAATATTATTTCCCGTTACGGTAATAATTTTGCGATTGCTCCACGTCGCTCGGCATGGAAAATGTGAGTCCACATTTCAAGAATAAAATTGGTGAGAGTGGTGTGGATATTTAGAGAGAAAATTGAAAATTCATCGTCAGGTGTTCTCGTCATCCTCACAACCTCAAATTTGATCATTTCGCGTCGTTGTCAACACGAGGACGTTGAAATACGCTATGCGAGTCGAAAAACTTGAAGGTTC
>NC_090873.1:44817424-44824924 GCF_036669935.1 Montipora foliosa
ACCTCATTGTAACTCTCAGTTGAATCCACAATGGACATGTACTCATTCATTCCATTCATAGCAAAAATCTTTCCACAGTGGACGGCAACAGACACTCCTCCTCTACAATGCTTCAAAGAAGCAACCATTGACCATTCATTGGTTTGTGGATCAAAACGTTCAACTGTGTTTAGTGATCCTCTACGTCCATTTGCGCCACCTACAGCATAGAGATATCCTGACAGAGAAACTGCACCGAAGTCATATCGACAACATTGCATTGGTTTGACTTCTGTCCAAGTGTCTGTTCCCGCATCATAGTACTCAACGTGTTTCAAATCACCCCTCTTATCATCGAATCCCCCAACTGCATAGATGTGGCTCTCAAGCACTGCCAGTGCAAAACGACGCCTTTGACGATGCATACTTGAAACAACTTGCCACTGCTCAGTAATGGGCGAATAACGCTCAACATAACTAAAGAAAAAGACATACTTAATGAAGGAGATGAAGAGCAGGATAAGGGAATTACTACCCCACCACTACAAAAATACCCTTAAGAGACTGCATTTAAGGGCCTACTGGCGTGTTTTTTGGGGTGCATTGCTAAATTATGAGGTAATGGTTAAGTAATTTGAGAAAATTTGGCACTATTACGGTCAGCTTTTGTAAACCAATGACCCTAACTCCCATAATCACGTGACCAATAAAAGAAAACTCTAAATTTGTCTACGGGCTACACAATTTGGGTATTTAATCAGTGGTTTGATAATTTGTATTCGTTTTTGCATCCAGCCAAGCATGGTTTTCTTTTTATTTAGAAAAATGTTCTTTTTAAAGAGATAAACCACACTGAAATACCCATAACATAAAATTTTCAAAAAAGATGATTTGGAAAAATCAATGCTTAGCTATATTCTGTATTTGGGAGTGAAACGTGCTACCGGAAGTCAGATCGTTTTAATACGCATGTGCAGTTCATCTGAGAACAAGCACGAGGAAGGGCAAGGAAAGACCTTTGATGCAAACAACAACTTAGTAGGAGATTGTTATCAAATTTTCCAGGTCAGCGAGTGAGTTTTCTGGTCAGCTCACGATATGATGACGCCAGTCACCGGAAGCAACATTTCACTTCCTTAGCAACACGCGAAAAATTCGTCTGGGTGGGCCCTTAAACAAGCTCATTTGCATTCAAATTATAGGAATACCCCAAATACTGTAACCAATCTTCATTGTTTAGTTTCGTCATGTCGATCAAAACATGACCATGGCAAAAAAATCATGAGATCTAAGAATTTCCAAGACCTACCACAGTGACAATCTATAAGAATGTTGAAATCATTGATGTTTGCAAGAATGTTGACAAAAATTGTTGTTAAGATCTTCCTAAGGATGTTCGCACATGCAATAGAGAATGTTGGACCAAATTTATCCTTCGGCTAATTCTTGTGTTTCAATAACCCAAAAGAGCCTCATCCACCACTAATTACCAGTGAAGGTGTCCATTACTACATGTAGTAGGCTTCCCTACTCTGGACACTTTACACCAATTTCCTTACCATTTCCCTTGATCTCATTATGCTCTTTGTGAGTAAATGTTGCTAATAGTGTGAATAAATAAAGAATCAAGTGTTTTAATGAAGTAAAATCGCATTAAGGGAATAAAACACTAAGGGAGTATATTGCAAAGAGTAGTTAAATCATAATAAATACACATACAAGTCATATAAAGTTCCAGCAATATTACCTGCAAGTCAAAAGTCCCTCGCTCGATCCCCCTGCAACATAAATATACCCATCAAGGACAGCAGCACGCATATCACCTTGGCATTTGCTCATGGGCGGAAGGCTAAGCCAGGCATTTTGAGCTGGATCATAACATTCCATAGAATTCAATTTCCTCCCTCGCCGATATCCACCTATCACATAAAGCTTTTCTTGCAATGTAGCAACAGTGAATGAGGCACGTGCCTCTGTCATGGATTTTACCATCTCCCACTGCATTGTTTCACAGTTGTAACATTCAACACTTTTCACTTCTTTCATAAATGAAGTCTCTCCACCTAACAAATAAATTGTTTCAGCATAGCAATGACGCATTTGAACACCAGCATGATCAAAATGAAAAATAATTGCTTCTTCAGCAATGTCGTGACTGTAAATATCATTCTTGACCAATGAATGCTCAGCCACATTTTCTTGAAGTTGTTTCAAAGGAATAAAAGGCAGTCGAATGGTTTTCAAAAACTCAGACAGATGGCATTTCCTTGTTTCAGTGCTGTATTCAATCCAAGCAATGCAAGCATCAAACACTTCCATCTCGCTACAAACTTTAACTTCATTGTGACTTATAAGTTCAATGACTTCACTGGAACCAAGGGTTTGAAAATCCTCTGTCTTCGTTACTTTGGTAAAGTTCTCCATGATATAGCGGGTGGCTGCTTCGTACATTGCCTTGCAGGAATGTCTTTCGGCAAGTGCTCGTACACCCAGACAATTTGCAATATCGATCTGCTGCATGATAAACTGAACACATGAATCTTTTGCCCACTTAAACTGCAACAGATCAGCAGCTAGGAACAAGTTTTGCACAGTAGAATCTGTAATGGTCAGCTGAGCAGTGTATGCAAATTGTATGAGCATTTGTGCTGAAATAAAATCAACACCTTTGATCTCCACCTGAAAGAGATTTGGGAATATGAAGACGTCAAGTTAAAGTTCACACTGTAACCAGGTGTACAATCAGTCATGGCTTGTAGCTACTCCAGTTTGGGATTGAAAGTAACTTAACAAAGTTACAGTTCAAAAACCCAACATATTGACAATGACTTTGAACAACTCAGGTAGTTTAAAGCCTGGATCAAGGGCTTTAAGTGGTTGAAATGGTTAATTTGTGATATAATTGGCCAGGTGAATGACAGTGAAATGAAAATGGGCACTTTCACATTTTCAAGTATAATAGTCTATCTTCTCAGTCACGTGACGTGTGTCACATGACCATTTGTCGAAAAATAGCATGTGTTTTGAATCCAAATTACCGCTAACTATTTCCAGCTTTTCATGTTTGGAATGACTGGCCACCATTCTTAAGAAAAATTTTATGACAGCAAAGGTCACCTTTGAGTCCAAAATTTGGACTTTCAATTGGTAATTTAAAACTCAAGGAAGATCATTCCAGGCATAGAAAGTTAGATATGTTAGATGTCTATCAGAAACGCTAATTTATTTATCTGTGGCAATAAAATTCACCACCGATTCACTGATTTACTATAAATAAATTATTGTAAAACGTTTATCAGGTAATTTGTCAAGTGATCAATATTATAATTATGTTAACTAAGGCAAAAGAGGACAACATTATTTATCTTCAAGGGAGATTCCATCTCAATCCAGGCAATCTAGTGAGCGTTATAGCCGATCAACCATATTTTCTGGACGTATTTTACACCCAGGCCTTTAACTATTTGAGAAGAATATGCCGCACAAATCAAACGCCAGTTAGATACACATTAATTTAAAGAGCACCAGAAAGCAGTTTTTTTTTTTTGCAAAAAGGAAAATTCTGCTTTGTTGGAACATGCGTGCTTGACCAATTGTACAATAGGTCAGGATGATTCTAAAATTACCATAAACACCTGCAGATAAGCTGCATCTTTTTCCCAAAAATCATCGCTAGAAACCAGGGGTGCGGCTTATCTGCAGGAACATTTGAATAAGGCTGCTTCCCGTGACCATTTTCCGCTCACATTTTTGTTGTAATGCAAAAATCTATGGAAAAACTGTGTTAAATGAGGAAATTCCTGTCAACAAATACCAGAAAGAGATCAATCGCACGTCAAAGTTAGTAGAAACAATGTTCATTATATTAATGGGGACATAGTTTTTCAGTGAGTGATTAATACATTGACTCCCGGGGGTTCCCCATTGAAGGGTAAAATCGTCTGGCCGATTTGGCTATCAAAGGGTTATTAAGTGCTAAAATGTTATTATAGTGAGTTTACGTTCGATGAACAGTGGATGAATAAAGACTCAACTTTAAGTTTCTTTTGATTTCTTTCAAAGAATTTTTTTCAAACTTTGAGCTGCAAAATTCAGGGTGCATCTTCTCTGCAGGTGTTTACAGTATCACTACCCAGAGGTGATACCATCAACAGCTTTGTTTGGAGGCACGGAACATTAATTCAGCTCACATTCCTTTGAATCACAATGATGGAGGTCCTTTACCTGAACACATATCTACACTTCATTAGTGTCAAAGGTTGCTACATGTAATTAGCATCCCTGGCCAATAAAAGTACTCCAACAGTTTCTCTTCACCTGTGATGAAGACACTTGCTCAAAAACTGTCGAAACGTCGGGTCTTTGAACTGTAACTTTGTTAACCAATTGACACCCTGGGGTTCGCCATAGACAAGTAAAATCGTCTGGCCTTAGACAGAGTAAAATACTAAGTATGGCTGGTTCAGGCCAGTTTGGGTCAAAGGGTTATTAGTTACCGTACTTTCAATTCCAACCTGGAGTAGCTACAAACTAGGAAGAAGAGATCAATATACTAGATGATCTAAAGTTAAAAAAAACTTGCAACAAAAGGAGTGCATGGTTGGCACAACAATGAGACCAATCACCTTCCTCAATGCACAGTGACAATCCTCTGTAATAGCATTGAATCAATTCACAAAAGGGCTTTTAAGATCATTTACCCGGACTGATCACATGACCAGGCTCTGGTGCTGACTAATGAAGAGTCACTCTATTGGATAGATGAGACGGTTTATGTGAGAAGTTTATGACAGAGATGACAGAGAGTAGAGAACACCCATTGGCATTTTTGGTGCAGTTGCCAACGCTGGAGACTATACTGTATAATGTAAGGTCAGGTGCTACGCAGCCAACCAAACCACTGAAAAGAACTAAGAGATGCCAAGCCTTCTTTACCACCAAATACCACAGGTGATTAGGTTGTTATTAGAATCGAACATTATTGGTTAGTATTAATATTGGACTGTTATTAGAATTTCTACATTATTATTATTAGTAGTAGTAGTGACATTGTAATCATCCCTTGTTAATTCAGTGGATATTCTAACTGCAAGAGAATGGAATAAACAATCATTATTATTATTATTGTCTTGTTTTCGCACATTGGATTTCCAATGGAACTTCAGTACTCCAGGAAGCTTGGTGACAACAAATCTCCTCAAACTTCTAGGACCTTCCTAGGAATCCTTGCCATGTTCAGAATCACACTTTCTGAAGTTCGTCTATCTTGGTCTCTATACCAATATTCTCTAGTCTCCTCTTTAAATCCTTTGGAACTGTTCCAAATGTTCCGATTACCATAGAAATTACCATTGTTTTCATTTTCCATAACTTCCTCAATTCTCTTGCTAGATCCTGGTATTTTACTACCTACATGACTTCTTTCTCCTCAATACGGCTATCATATGGTATTGCAAAATCTATTATTTTGCAACATTTATTTCTCTTTTCAACAACAATCATGTCTGGTCCTCTTGCCTCTATTACGTGATACATCCTTCAATCTCCAGTACTGGCTCAGGTACATGTTCATACCACTTTTCATTGACAATTATTATTATTGAAACAAGAAATATAAGTGACAGAAACCGACGATTCGGTGCATCTTGCGCCATTATCAAGGTTACAAAGATAAAATGCGGTTTGTGAAAAGGCTAAGTTGAAATGAATTTGCATAAAAGAGTGCCAAGCTAATTACATGAATACTTTAGCATGAAGAGAATCTGACTGTACATTCAATGCTGTTTAAGATATTGAATACACAGCATTTTATTAACAAGGCAGAACAAATTTGATTGCCTTGCTAATACAAGAATCCTACTGGTCGGATTTTTGTCGGAACCCTTTGAAAAAACCTTTCCTACCCCTTCACTTTTTTGTCGGTGCCTTTGAAAAAGATTCCTACCAGTGGAATTCTCATGGGCCTCATCCATAGCGGGGGGGGGGGGGGGGGTATTATAAATGGAATGTCCCGCTAAACAGTATTTCTTACCCATAATTACGAACCAAAACGTCTAATACTAGAGTGACGCCACACTAGGAAAAACATCGAATTGCCGATCACAGGGTATTTTAGAAATTCTGTCCGGTTCCCGGGAATGTAAACACTTCAAAAAGTTAAATGGCTAACTGCGCACAGAATCCTTAACCCCTTTCAGTGCCATACCTTGAGAGAAGAAAAAACCCTAAACGTTTGATAACAGGACAGTTATTCAAAAATCCCTTCCGCCGACCAGGAGAGTTTCAACCGAGGAAGTAAACTTACCGTGGCTTGATTTTGCTCACTCATCTTCCTGGTGAACATCGCGTTGAAATACTGGCTGGATGCTGCTAATACCGCCCTATGAGCTTTGATAGCTCGTCCCTCCACACTGATTGTCACATCACAGAGTTCATCTCGTTGCAAAAGATCGTTAAGTCGAGACAAGACATTTCCAGCGTGCTGCTGATGAAGAAACGTTTGGATTTCTCCTCCATCTTCATCCACATCGTCGTCCATCTTCAGCACCTGCTTGCTTTAGTCAGCGATCAAAACTGTGGGCTCATAAACAATGGTGTCTCGTTCTTTCCGAATAAATAATTAAATTTGTAAAGAAAGGTCCAGAAGTCGAGTCACGGAAGGAGCGATGACAATAATTCGAAAATATTAGACTGCAAGAAACAACTAGTTTCAACCATAAAACGAAAGGAATAAATCATTGAATAAGAAACTGAATGCATGGTTTGTGTTTATGTCATACGTCATTTCGCCACCGGAAGGGTCTCGACTATGGAAATATTATGTAAGTGTAGGTGAAATACACGTACATGTACTTCGATCCAGTATGATAAATGATGTGGAAGCAGTTGACGCGCAGAACGCACCACTTGCCACCACGGTTCTCCGATTCATGAGGATACTCGATATAGCTTGTTCACGGAGTTGTCAGAAGGATTCAAAAGAAAAGTAGCAGGTTCATTGAAGTGGCGAGTTGGTCATGACCAAATTCGTTCTGGTCGCGAAATGACTGACACCGAAGTGCACTTTCCCATAATACATTTTGTTTCATTATCCTGACGTCATTCAAAGTACTCAATTGTATTTTGCGAAGGAAAGCCATACTAGTAAATTGTTTCATTTCTTAGTTTAAAAATAATCGTTGAAGTTTTCGATTAGAAATAAGGATGGGAGGCGTACTAGGTGCTCTGGGAAGTTGTGCGGCTTTGTCTTCGTGTGCTTCGTGTGCAAGCTCGCTTGCTCCAGTGGTAAGTGAAATTCGCCATATTGTTTGCTTTGACAGTCGCCTTTCGCTGGGCTGGACATCAGTGTTCGCAATAATTTTCCATGATATGAATATTCTAGCATCAAGGACGACGCAGAATTCCTTCTGCTTTTCAAATATTTTTGTTGCGGTTACTAATAAACAAAAGTCTAGTTAATGGCCGCAGCTGTTGATGTTGAAGTATAGAAACTTCCTGTCTTCTCACAGAAATTTCCAGGCG
>NC_090873.1:44827424-44847424 GCF_036669935.1 Montipora foliosa
ACCGCTCAGTTTTGCAAAAACCTTAAAAGATTTCTTCTTTATCGTTAGTAGCATCAAATTCTTCGAAGTATTTACGCTTTTGTATTTTTGAGGATAAATGTGTGTGTGTGCACTCTTTCGTCTTTTTAATAATATATTGTATTACGTCCCAGTGCTATCTTAAACTTAATTTCTTAGTCTAATTTGAGGAAGCCCATAGCTCCATAAGCTCTTATAGTTTCTTTATGGGCTTCCTCGCCTTTTTTACAATTTTTTGTATTTTGTTTATTAAATCGGATACATTATATGTAATCATGGCAAATAAAACCTTGAAACCTTGAAACCTTGAAACCTTGATATCGTCACAGCCAAGTGTGAAGATGGCAAAACCAGCTGTTGTTTTTCTATTATACATGACTTGTGTTATCTGGTTTCTTAAACATATGAATCTGATTTACAACATCACCTCAGTAGTTGTGAGGTATATGCAATAATTTTTTCTTATATCATTCAGGCAGCCTGTTGTTGTGGATCATCAGCATGTTTCTGTTGCTGTGCTCGATGCCCCTCCTGCAAAAACTCAACAGCAACAAGAATTGTGTACACCATTTTCCTTTTCTTGGGAACGGCTTTGTCAGCCGTCATGCTTGCGCCAGGAATCGTTGATCAGTTGAAGAAGATCCCACAGTTTTGTGAGCATGTTCCTAATCAACATAACTGTGAGAGCTTGGTTGGTTATTTAGCTGTGTATCGTGTCTGCTTTGCAATGGCGGCATTTTTCCTGTTGATGGCAATCATTTTGTTTAAAGTTAAGAGTAGCAGTGACCCTCGAGCAAAGTTTCAGAATGGGTAAGCTTAACAAATTGATGTCAGTTTTTCATGCGTCTGTCCTGTTATTGATCATGAATTGCGTCATAACATTGTCAAAGTAGCTGTGGATCCACAAGGCAATAGCACATCACTCCCAGCGGTCAAAGGGTTAAGCTATGCTTAAAAGAAAAAAAAGAGTCGTAAATCACAATAAAAAAGTTTTATTTCTTAGGAAATGTAAAAGCCATATTTTGCCGTAGTATCATGATATTTTTGGCAAGTGAAAAATAAACCTTTAAAAATCGACTTCAAACGCTCTGCTAGGTGAGCATGGTCAAGGCTGCTGCCCAAGAAAATTTTCCAGGAGCCCTCTAGGCTTCCAACATTAAAAGTTAGTAGCCCGAGTCATTTTTTCAAGAGCCCAGAATTAATTAATTCCAGCTGGCATCAAATTTACAAGAAAGTGAGGATGAATCAAGTAAGGCGCCTGTTAGGGCTACTTGTTTAGAAATTTGGTTGCCCACGCTCACAAATAAGGCGCCCCAGGCGACCGGGTTACCGTTAGGCAGCAGCCTTGATGGTGCTCATAATATTGGGGGATGTTGGGATTTTGTACACTACACTACATGTTTTAGAAGATTTTCACTGAATGGACAGTTTTAAGGCATCAAGGAGATGAAATCCTGACAGATAACGACAACGACAATGACAAAATTTATTGAAAATTAGAAATAAATAATTACATTTCTTTCCCCCCGCAAATAGCTTATAAACTAATCGAGGCGGGGAGAACTGAGGACATACTACAAGTACAAGGTTATCTATAGATGGACTAAATAACAGTAAAGACATTACTATACAGTTACACGGTAAATAGAATGAACTAACCTAAAACAAAACAAGTACATCAAGATTATGACAAGAGGCTAACTTAAAGTATTATTTTAAATAGCTTAATAAGACTGGAGACTTCGACATAATCATCTTCTGACCGCAAGAAATTTAGTAATAATTCCTTTATCTTTTTACAAAAGAACGAGCGTTTAAGTAGTTTAATCGAGTAAGGAATAGAGTTCCAAATTTGGGCACCAATTCTCGAGAAAAAGGAATACATTTTATTAGTTCTAGAGAACTTAAAACAGACTGAATAATAATCATGAAAATAAATACTTCCTTTTTTGTATAGCTTCTGGTTTGTCAAGATTATCTTGTTTGTATTGCTGGTTGTTGCGGCATTTTATATTCCCAAGGGACATTTTGGACAAGGTAGGGAAATGTGTCATAAATGCAGCTATTTTTTTTTACTTTTACTCACTGCACTTTTTTTAAGATCTGTTGACTTTCACCTTTTTTTGGATGAATTAAACTGAAGGTGGCGCAAACCAGTTTCAACACTTTCAAGAGACCTTGTTATTAGAATAATTGACTCTTTACGATGTGAAACATAAATTATTGCTGAACAGGATGCAGTCATTTTTGTGACGTAACAAGCTACCATGGCAGCAGGAAAGCTTTGCAAAAACACCCTATATTGTGGCTTGAGCTGCTCGTATCTGAAAAACGAACTCAGTGACCCCGATTTGTTATTGCACAAAAGTGATCAGCAGGCTAAGATGAAACTGTGTAAAGTTTAAAAAAAAATTCTGTACAGTGGATTCAGAGCTGCTTTAAAATTTCAATTATTTGAGGTGGCTTTGAATCCACTCCACAGAATTTTTTTAAACTTTGCAGAAAGTTTCATTCTTGCCTGCTGATTACATTTCAGAAATAAAAAATGGGGGTTACCTAGTTTGTTTATGAGATAAGAGCAGCTAAAGCAAAATGTGGGGTGTTTTTGCAGGGCTCTCCTGTTGCCACGGTAATGTTTTACATCACAAAAATGACCGAATCTTTTTCAGCAATAATTGGTTTTTTGATACAGTACCATAAGATTGCTGTTAAGTGATGAAATATTGTAGTGTTGATCGTTTCTTTCAAATGTTGAAACTGGTTTGAGCCACCTTCATTGCATTCTTTACCAAATGCTATGATTTCTTTATTGCAGCTTGGATGTATATTGGCATGATTGGAGGATATGCATTCATATTATTACAGCTGGTCTTGCTCATTGATTTTGCATACAACTGGAGTGAGTCATGGTGAGAACAACTAAACATCATTGTTCTCTCCACTGATTTTGTCCTAGTTCTGTATGTTGTTGTGTTACTTATATACAATGTATACCCATACCCTCCCAGTTGATTTTCATGATGATGGTTTTGTAAGACAGGTCATTTCATTAATGTTCAAGCCTGTGTTGCTCAAAGATTGGTTAGTGCTAATTAGCACTAACTGATGTTTGAGCAACACTGGTTAAATGAGATTTTACTGCCCCATCAGTAAAATACGGTTAATGGAACGTGACCATACTAAAAGGGGCTATTCATGTCGCGTTAGTTATCTTCGTGTTCTTTGTAGTCGGTCGTTCAAGGTCATAAAATCAATGGTTTTGTTGTAAATAAAATGAGGACATAGTGACTTTGTCCCTAGATATCAGTTTATAACGTACACTTGCATTGGCCAAATCTGTTACAGCCTCATTCATAACTGTTAAAGAGCATGTGTAATACCTACCCTACCTGCTCATAGACGAAGCTGTACAACTGGCTACTTTAATAGACAGAGTCTAGCTATAAAAGCCTCAGTTAGCCGTCCAAGGTTCAATTGGCAGTTTTGTCTTCTATAGTAAACCAACTAGCTGTTGGCATTTGTTAAAGTTTTTTCCCCTCCCTCCCTCCCTTTGGAGATGGGTTGGGTTTATCGCCCTGCCTTCATTAAAATTGGGTCACTCCTGCGAGGTGCGGTTAAGTCTGCGCAGCGACTTCCCGCAAGCTTGTTGGCTCGTTTGCCTTTGTACATTGCTCACTACCAATACTCTTGTCCGATCCAGCACGTGCTCTTTACCAATCAGCTCGTAGTGCTGGGGAGATAAGTGAGGTTGTTTCTATATCACGCAATCCGGAAGTCGCATAGGCTAACCAGTCACAAGGCAGTGTTCCCCTCAAAAAACGCCAATACGTCTGTTGTCTCGTTCTATTGCGCCTTACATTATGCGTTAAAAGCTAACTATGTTGATACCAAGGAACATTAACCAGTGTTAATACCATGACAACTTAGAGATTGCAATTAACAATTATTCGCCAAAGGCAAAGTGATTATCGGTAAATATTCACCGAGACAAAGTCGATGTGAATATTCACAGATACAATCACTGTGCCTGAGGCAAATAATTGTTTTGGCATAAATACACAGGTGATTATTTCAAAAAAGAGGAAAAAAAAACATTTCAATTCGAAATCATCTTCACTTACAGTGGGCAAAACTACTACTGGCAGCCATTTTGTCCGTTGAGGTGATTATCGGCTGATAATCCAAGATAGCGAGTCAGTGAGAGCGCACGATTTTGTATAATCACCTGTGTATTTATACTAATACTTAACCAATGTTTAGGGATAACCATTGTTCTTGAAAGCAATAAAGCCCAGTTTTCTGATGTCTTAATTTGTTTCTCTAAGTACCGTTTTAGGTTGATTTTGTAAGTTCTAAGCTAAATCAGTGCCTAGACCTAATCACTAAACCTAACTGAGCCACACCCTATTTAAAACTTGTACTAACCAAAATTGACAAACTGCCATTATTTTAACTGTGGATATGAAAAGATTTTGTAAGAATGATCATCACAGTTGAGGGAGCATAGTCAGCTGAAAAAAATTAATGACCCGTTATGCAAACTATGGATAGCACTATCCACCGAATAAATCACTATCAAGTGGATAATTCATGGCGAAACCGATTGCGCTATCCAATGGATACTGATTTATCCTTTAGATAGCGTTATCCACCTTTTGAACAACTGGGGCCAGGACTCAAACTCATGACCAAGAAATTGCACTCTCCCTCTGCTCTGCCATACATTTTACCCATGGATGGTTTTCATTTGTTCTTTCATTTGTTGTTGTTGTTTTCCTTGTTTGACCTTGTTCCCTTTTCATCCTGTAGGGTTGAGAAGTATGAAACAACAGGAAACAAGAGATGGTACTGGGGTAAGTTCATAATAGTTTGTAGAACTACGTCTGAAATCTTTATGAGATATAAGGCGAGATTGGTGTCCATATTAAGCGAACGGGACTTTGGACCTGATGCCCAACGAGTTTGCAAAGCAGAAAAGTCTCTGATGAGTCCCTTGGTCGGGATGAAACGAGCTTCGTAAGACTGACCACGAACAATGTATTTTCATAAGTAACTGTCAACTTTATACTCACATATCTTCAAGAAAATTAGCAGTAATAGTAAATTTGATTCCAAAAAAGAAGATTGTCCTCAGTGAGATGTATGATCATGCCAAGTTGAAATGATTGTAGTAAGTCTATCATTTATGCCCAGAATCAACAAATCACTCTTGTGTCCCTTCACAATAATTTAAGCAGGGGGGAGGAGAGGAGGTTGAGGATCTTCGTTTGGATTAATTTAATTATGTTGCCTCTTGTTGCTGGAAAATTGTCCTGTTAGAAATCCTGACAAAACAAAGTTCTGTTTTGTTCCAACGAGTGCCGACCGGTACAAATGCCTATCCAGCCCTGCCTATAATATTCTTCAGGGAGCAACTGCTGATCATTAGCTTAGTGAAAAACCTCTTAGTTGATAGTTGATAAATCTCAATCCTTAACTGGCCAGTGAACTTCAAAGCAAGCTAAGGATGATAAGTAGACTTCTTGACAAATGCACAGCTGTGTTACTGTTCTTCTGTATGGTCAGGCAGTAGCAAAAACATTGCTAAACTTCAACTTGTTCAGAACATGTACACACAAAGTGTTTGTGACATTACATGTGGTTTTGAAGTTGGGGAGAGGAGTGAGGGAAGTCATCATGACACTTGAAAATATCAGGGCTCATGAATCAAATTATGAAATTATTTCTCACCTTTGTTGGTAAGTTGGTGTGTAAGTTCTTGACTGTCTGTTTTTATCTCAGCTCTTGTGATTGTGACCAGTGGAATTTACATCCTTTCCATTGGTGCTGTTGTCTGCTTCTTCCTGTTCTATACTGAAGTAAGTACATGTCTCTTGTAGATAATGTGAATTACATGATTGTATGTGTGTACTGTAGTTCTTGATGTGCTGTCATGAAGGACTATTAACCACTTGAAACAGCTGTGTACCAGTCATAATAATAATGATAATAATAATAGAAACTTAATTCATTCAAATCGATAAAAGGGAAGGATAACAGAGTTTATCTCCATCGAGGGTATCTGCCCGCAGCTGGGTTTAGTTGACTGAGAGTCGATTTTGATGACGGAGGAAAACCAGAGTTCCCAGTGAAAAGCCCTCTGAGTCAACTTGAAATAGACTGAAACTTGGCCTGCATACAACTTCATGACCAAGGGCAGGATTGAACCCTGGTCGCAGAAGTGAAAGACACAGTTGATAACCGCTAAGCCATCCTGACTGCTTGATGTGCTGTCATTTTAAGTGCAGCATTTCAATTAAGCGATGATTTGGTGAAAATTAAGCTCAAAAAAGAAACTTATCCCATTTTGTTCTTGGCCCAGAGTGTTAGTTGCATGTCCTCTTGTTTACACTGCCCCTAAGTTTCCTTTTAGTTCTTTTTCCCTTTTCAGTCAAGTTTACATGTATGTGAATAGACTTGCTACCTGCTTATTATTGAAACATGTAATCTATTTTAATTCGAAACACAGCAGGCTAAGGTCAATAACTGTTTATGTTTCTGGTCTTAGCCATCAGGGTGCAAGACCAACAAGTTCTTTATCAGTTTGAATTTGGTGTTGTGTTTTGTTGTCTCCATGGTGGCAATTCATCCTAAAGTGCAGGAATGTGAGTGACTCATTAGATAAAAATGTTATTTTAATCCCTGATGTTTGGAAGTAATAAGCTTGAGATGGTTTGTGTTTTATTTAGCTTAAATGGGACAACCATTTTTGAACAACTTCTTACATGTCAGAAAGCTAGGTTTTAGAAAGTAGAAAAAGATTTTTCAGCAATCAAACATGTTTTTAAAGCCTTTTAAAGGCAGTCCCATCTAGAGATGCTTGTAAATAAATCTGGAAGTAACTATTCCCAAGATTTGTAACATTCTCAGGAAAACAGTTCAAAAACCGTTTTTGGTTTTTTTTTTTTTTTTTTTTTTTTTTTTTGGGGGGGGGGGGGGGCCCCCCCCCCCGGTCAGTGCTGTCAAATTGACCACTTTCATAAATGGCGACCATTTTTACATTCTTTTGTCTTTATGTTAGTTAGACCTACTGCCCTCATTTTGAAACAAAAATTTCTTTTGAAAACTTGCTCGTCATAGCAAATCTAGTTAGGCTTATTACATTAAAACAAAATAATATCTTATTTGGCTGCCATTGTGAAAGAGGTCTATGGAAAGCATCCTAAGACTATACCCTGTGCTTTTACTTAAGATTGATATAAATATATAACTTATTGGCCTCAATCTGTTTAGTGAAATTATTCATAATGGGGGAACTTCTCTCTTATTTCAATTAGAAGGAGAAGGTTACAAATTAGACCGGAGGGACTAGGCTCTCAGGTTTTCTATAATTACTATAAAATTGTAACTGGGGAAAGTTTGAAAACTACAAAATACTTGCAGATTACAAAAGTCTGTGCTGCATTTTAAACCCTGTTCTACTAGCTTGTTTTTACCAGAGGTTTGGTGATGAGTGAGTATTTTCAATTTTTTTTTGAAATCTTGATTAAAACATGTACATGTGTGCAATGTATCAATCAAGTTTTGCTTACAAAAAAAAATTGAATCTTTAGACTTCTATGGTTTTAATGTGAGTTTTAAACATCCCTTTAAGTTTATAATGGTTTCCATTGTTGTATTGCTTTTTGTTGCATTGTCAGGTCAGCCAAGCTCTGGGTTGTTGCAAGCTGCTGTCATCACCATGTACACCATGTACCTGACTTGGTCTGGCATGTCCAATGAACCTGGTATGTTTAAATAACACATTTAAATGGTCTTTTCTCATACCATTAGCCTATTGACCCTGGGGGTGAGACTAACATTAACAGATTTTACTCTGTCTAACACCAGACGATTTTACTCCTCAACTGGTGGCATCCTGGGGTGCTTGAGGAGTGCATGAATGGGTTAACCTAGTCAAAAACTCTATCTATGTCCCCTCCCTTAACCCATTGACCCCTGGGAGTGAGACTTAACAGATTTTACTCTGTCTAACACCAGACGATTTTACTCATCAACTGGTGATATTCTAGGGTGCTTGAGGAGTGCATGAATTGGTTAACCTAGTCAAAAACTCCATGTATGTCCCCTCCCTTAACCCGTTGACCCCTGGAAGTGAGACTTAACAGATTTTACTCTGTCTAACACCAGACGATTTTACTCGTCAACTGGTGGCATTCTAGGGTGCTTGAGGAGTGCATGAATGGGTTAATATAGTCAAAAACTCCATCTATGTCCCCTCCCTTAACCCATTGACCCCTGGAAGTGAGACTTAACAGATTTTACTCTGTCTAACACCAGACGATTTTACTCGTCAACTGGTGGCATTCTAGGGTGCTTGAGGAGTGCATGAATGGGTTAACCTAGTCAAAAACTCCATCTATGCCCCCTCCCTTAACCCATTGACCCCTGGAAGTGAGACTTAACAGATTTTACTCTGTCTAACACCAGACGATTTTACTCGTCAACTGGTGGCATTCTAGGGTGCTTGAGGAGTGCATGAATGGGTTAACCTAGTCAAAAACTCCATCTATGCCCCCTCCCTTAACCCATTGACCCCTGGAAGTGAGACTTAACAGATTTTACTCTGTCTAACACCAGACGATTTTACTCGTCAACTGGTGGCATTCTAGGGTGCTTGAGGAGTGCATGAATGGGTTAACATAGTCAAAAACTCCATCTATGTCCCCTCCCTTAACCCATTGACCCCTGGAAGTGAGACTTAACAGATTTTACTCTGTCTAACACCAGACGATTTTACTCGTCAACTGGTGGCATTCTAGGGTGCTTGAGGAGTGCATGAATGGGTTAACCTAGTCAAAACCTCCATCTATGTCCCCTCCCTTAACCCGTTGACCCCTGGAAGTGAGACTTAACAGATTTTACTCTGTCTAACACCAGACGATTTTACTCGTCAACTGGTGGCATTCTAGGGTGCTTGAGGAGTGCATGAATGGGTTAACATAGTCAAAAACTCCATCTATGTCCCCTCCCTTAACCCATTGACCCCTGGAAGTGAGACTTAACAGATTTTACTCTGTCTAACACCAGACGATTTTACTCGTCAACTGGTGGCATTCTAGGGTGCTTGAGGAGTGCATGAATGGGTTAACCTAGTCAAAAACTCCATCTATGCCCCCTCCCTTAACCCATTGACCCCTGGAAGTGAGACTTAACAGATTTTACTTTGTCTCACACCAGACGATTTTACTCGTCAACTGGTGGCATTCTAGGGTGCTTGAGGAGTGCATGAATGGGTTAACATAGTCAAAAACTCCATCTATGTCCCCTCCCTTAACCCATTGACCCCTGGAAGTGAGACTTAACAGATTTTACTCTGTCTAACACCAGACAATTTTACTCGTCAACTGGTGGCATTCTAGGGTGCTTGAGGAGTGCATGAATGGGTTAACCTAGTCAAAAACTCCATCTATGTCCCCTCCCTTAACCCGTTGACCCCTGGAAGTGAGACTTAACAGATTTTACTCTGTCTAACACCAGACGATTTTACTCGTCAACTGGTGGCATTCTAGGGTGCTTGAGGAGTGCATGAATGGGTTAACATAGTCAAAAACTCCATCTATGTCCCCTCCCTTAACCCATTGATCCCTGGAAGTGAGACTTAACAGATTTTACTCTGTCTAACACCAGACGATTTTACTCGTCAACTGGTGGCATTCTAGGGTGCTTGAGGAGTGCATGAATGGGTTAACCTAGTCAAAACCTCCATCTATGTCCCCTCCCTTAACCCATTGACCCCTGGAAGTGAGACTTAACAGATTTTACTCTGTCTAACACCAGACGATTTTACTCATCAACTGGTGGCATTCTAGGGTGCTTGAGGAGTGCATGAATGGGTTAACCTAGTCAAAACCTCCATCTATGTCCCCTCCCTTAACCCATTGATCCCTGGAAGTGAGACTTAACAGATTTTACTCTGTCTAACACCAGACGATTTTACTCATCAACTGGTGACATTCTAGGGTGCTTGAGGAGTGCATGAATGGGTTAACATAGTCAAAACCTCCATCTATGTCCCCTCCCTTAACCCATTGACCCCTGGAAGTGAGACTTAACAGATTTTACTCTGTCTAACACCAGACGATTTTTTCTCATCAACTGGTGACATGCTAGGGTGCTTGAGGAGTGCATGAATGGGTTAACATAGTCAAAAACTCCATCTATGTCCCCTCCCTTAACCCATTGACCCCTGGAAGTGAGACTTAACAGATTTTACTCTGTCTAACACCAGACGATTTTACTCGTCAACTGGTGGCATTCTAGGGTGCTTGAGGAGTGCATGAATGGGTTAACCTAGTCAAAAACTCCATCTATGTCCCCTCCCTTAACCCATTGACCCCTGGGAGTGAGACTTAACAGATTTTACTCTGTCTAACACCAGACGATTTTACTCATCAACTGGTGACATCTTAGGGTGCTTGAGGAGTGCATGAATGGGTTAACCTAGTCAAAAATTCCATCTATGTCCCCTCCCTTAACCCATTGACCCCTGGGAGTGAGACTCCTCAACTGGGGATGTCGTAGGGCACCTGAGGGGTGAGTGGTCCTTGAAGCTTTTGGGAATGTGCACGGAATAACCCAACTGGAAGGAGTCAAAAAAAAAATTTATTTAACGGTTGGCTGTATGGAAAGCACTAAGAGACTATGATGGAAAGACATAGATATATTTGAATACATACATGTATTTGAACTGCAGAGAGAATCATGTTTAGATTTTTAGATCATCATAGTTATGAACATTACATACATGTACACCTTATTGAGTGTTTTAACATTGTTGTAATACATGAGGATTTATATGTTGAAAATTCAATAAGGGATTTATTATTCCACCATTACACTTTTGTCTAGTATTTTGGCTTCTTCCTACACTGTACATTGACTGAGAATCGTATCGATTGCATAATAAGGCATGTGCGAATAATGAAAACAAAACAGCTGAAACCATTCAAATGTCCTTTATTTGATATAAACGAAATGATGAATGAACAGCGATTACAAGCTAAATTCTTAGGCTTTGCATCATGTTGAAAACAGTTTAATATTTATTTTCTTAAAAATTTCCTGTTCCGTCTGTATTTGCTCTGTTCTAAACTGGTCAAACTGGAACTCTACATGTACAGTGTATTACCATATGTTCTTTATTCATTCACCTCGGCACTTTAGTATGCTAGCACAAAGTACCGACGTGCACAACCTATCTTATTCAGTCCCTTAGCACTTAAGTACGCTAGTACAAAGTATGCGGGACGTGTACGAGCTATTTTATTGATTCCCTCAGTGCGTTAGTATGCTAGAACGAAGTATGGACGCATTCATGGGATTCTTTTACATGTGGTTGATATGTTAGAACCAAAGAACCTGCATAGTAAAAGTAACGCCAAGGTAACTTTGTGCTCTTGCACTATAAGAAGATGTTGATGTTAACAATCAAGAAAGAGTGAAGCAAATGCATAGATAGCGACCAATGATGCAAAAGAATTAAAAGAAAATTGATGTCATCTTTGTAACTCCAATTCATGTCTTGAACGTATTCCAAGCTATCATTATTTTTCTTCCAAGTACTAAAATTACTCTTACTAAGAAAAAAATTCAGAAAACACCATCCTATTTTAGGCATAGGATATGTATTACCATCTCATTTTGTGATTTCATTTGACCAAATGTGGTGAAATGGCATAGTAGTGGAATAATAAATGTTCTGAACTTATGCATTAACAAAAGGACATCGATCCTGTGATTGCGGTGTACTATCAGTGGAGCTACATGTATCAAGCCAACTGGGAACTGTTCTTTCTTTGAATTCATGATGATCTGAAAAACGTGGTAGATTGGGATTCCAGACCACAGAAGACATACCTGTAGATAAAAGTGTCGTGGTTTGAACCCCAGTTTCTGCCGGCACATTCAGCTTCTTAATTTAACTGCTTAGCAATGCCTCCTATTATTTTGGTCCACGGTGCTAGACAAGTGTATTTTCCCTTCTTTTAGCCAAAGGGCGTAACCCACGTTTGTTATCTTCCCTTTGTCATTCTGCTTCTTTGAAAACAGCCATTCTTTGTACTCAGCCAACCCTCTCCTCATGCTCAATTTGATGAAATTCAACCGACCATGTTATGAGATTTGTCACTTAAAGCTTAACAATCGACTCAAAATAATATTATTTAACTCTCCCCCGAATTTCTTTCGATGCTTCATCTGGAACATGTCATGAATATTTTTTTTCTTCCAAAGGCTACAGAACAGTGCTTTCTTATATTTATTTTTTCACATTATTTGGAGTCAATCAGCTCGTTCTGTATTATTAATTACTGCAATCAAGCTTTCAACTAGAGTCTCTCAGGGTTTAACTGTTGCTCTTGCAACATTATTTCTGTAGATGAAAGTTGTAACCCGAGTGGTGCATTAATCTCATCATCCAATCTTTCCCCTGGAGTGGGAAATGGACGCACTATTTTTGCTGCTGTTCTTATGTTTGTCTTGGTAGTCTACTCTTGGTAAGTATAAAAAATTTACCGTATTTGGATCAAGATTTTAAGAGAAACCTAGGCATATTCTTTCTGATTTCTTGCCAATGATTCAATTCTGCCTTGCTTTTTTTAAGCTTGAGGACATCTAATTCCAACAGTCTCTCATCCAGCCAGAGTATGGAGGTTTGTGTTCCATTATTTGGTTGATTTGTACTATGCCCGGGAGGTGGGGGGGTACTCCCTTATAAGGGCTTAATGGGGACGTGCGGCCAGCCAGGGTATGTTTTTCGGGATTTTTGTCTTGAACAGGGTATCAATTTTATCATTTTTTGTCTTAATCAGGGTATCGATTTATCAATTTTTGTCTTAAACTGGGTTAAATGTCTTAAACAGGGTATCAAAAATCGGAATTCTGTCTTAAAATGGGTACGATATTTGTGTTAAACAGAGTCAGGGTATGAAGGGCCGCGCCGCACCTCCCCAACCAGGGATACATCGAGTTCCCCCCCCCCCCTCCCGGGTACTATGTTGATTGATGTAATAAGCGATCATAATAACTGATATAACAGACAGACGGACAGATGAACGGAGGGACAAATTATTGCAGTGCTGTTTTAACTGAATTCCTGATAACAACCTTGTTTTGCATTAATACTTATTTTGTAGGAGACACTTCTGCCAGATTGCACTCAGGGTAAGTTATATACATCAGTATTAACTGAATGCAAAAATGGCCACCTTCAAATCATTCTTTTCTCTTTGTGTTATTTAGCCTGACTAGTCTCGTTAACACATAAAATTGAAAGAATTGTGGCTGTAAAACAAGACTAGTCACTAATTTTCACAAAGACAAAAGAACATTTTATTTGCGGCCATTTTGCACTCGGTCCATAGTGTAGCAACAATTTTAACATAAGTACGATAATGATGCAAGTCTTTAAAGTGGTTGATTCTTAAGTGTCTTGGTAAATTTCTTGTAAGTTTTTCCTTTTTCATTTTAATTTCTTGTAAGTTAATTTTTTTCTATATTGTTGATTACTTAGATGTAGAAAGTGGAAATGGTGACAAAGATGAAAATAAGCCACGCATCCAGCGAGTGTATGATGACGAGTCGGCAGCTGTGACTTACAACTACAGCTTCTTCCACTTCACTTTCTTCGTGGCATCACTGTACATCATGATGACCCTAACTAACTGGTACAGGTAGGCAGACTGTGACAACATTAGGCAAATTTAGAAACAGGACAGGAACTTCAGTTGGCGCAGTTTATTAGGTCATATTAGAGTCGAATCTAGACTGCAGTACGTAATTTGCTGCATGCCATTGTCAACTGAGATATTTACTGAACCGCAAAGCGGGGAGGTAAATATCCACCATTAGCCACTGACGCTGAGGTGAATAGTTGTTTTAGGACATACTAAATTAGTGAGGTAATATAGCACAAATATGTGATTTTAACTCATTTATTCCTGCAATGACTGCAATATTTTCTGGCACAAATCCTGCACTAGTTGCTTGGAGGTAAATAGGAAAGGATATTCGGAGTTTAGGTAGCCAATCAGAGCTATCCACTGTTTTAGTAGATACTAAAGGGCCTTAGACACTGAATGGTTTTGTATTTTTGTTTAAGGCAGGCAGTCTTATTGTAAGGGAATGATGTCATGTCAACGTTGAGAAATACACAACAGAGATGGTAAAGAGCTCTGTGGCATCTTAAGAATTTTTTTTACTGTTCTTATTTTTTTTAAAGTCCTCAGGATTCAGATTTTACTACTCTGACCAGCAACTGGGCTACTGTTTGGGTAAAAGTCAGCTCTAGCTGGGCGTGTCTGGCACTCTATCTCTGGACCCTGCTTGCACCTGTTCTGCTTCCTGACAGAGACTTTGGACATTGATGGGGGCCAAACTCTTTCGCTCATGCATGAGGGTTACCAGCTGCTTAATGAGATTCACGTTACTGTGTGTAGATGTCAAAATAGTGCCCTGAACCCTAACCGTAACCCTTAGCAAAACTTTAGCAGTGATTTTAAAACGATTAAATTAGGTAATCGAATTAGCCTGCGACATTAAAATATCCTTATACAGCTCATAAACAGCGAAAATGCAAAGGCACTTCGAAGGTCATAGTATTGGTGTAAGACTTTTTTTATTTTGACTAACTTAATATACTTGATATCGTTTACATGATGTGAGCTATTATTTGAAAGTTTTGCCAAGTTGGGGGATTCCTATGTGGGAAGTAAACAATTCAAGTTGACTATTAGGTTTCCTTTTTTCCTCTAGTATCTTTGTGACAGTATTCTACATCTCATCGTGCAGCAGTACTGCACATGCGACGTAGCTCTGTACAGTATTAGCAATGGTTCTCGTCGGATATTTTTAGGAATTAGTGAGTAATCAAAACAATGCAACAGTAGGACTTCACATAAACAAATTCCTCACTGTTTTAGTGTGTAAGCAGAAGTCATAGACAACTAACATTTCCGTTGCCATTGCGTTTTCTGTGAACATGGGGATAACTTGTCAAAAGCGAAGGTGTTTTGCTCAGCGCGGTTGTATTCATTGAGAAACCTGTTATGTAAAATCGTCGTGTTAATGCTGAAAGTGATGTGCAACATGGCTTGTACAGAAATAAATGCTCTTTTAATTTGTAAACAAGACGCGTAGAGGCGTTCATGTGGGGTGTATCGGTGTAACTCAGCGTCTATATAGCATTTCTTTATTAAAAACAAACAAAAACCGGGTGTGAAACTAATTGCATTTTTTAAAAATTTTATCCGTCTACGAGTCTAAGCATTGGCTCATGCATAACGTGCGTCTACTGCAAGGTTTTTTTTTTTTTAGACAAATGTTAGGGCCGATTTACACGGTACGACTTTTGTCGTATGCGACAAGCTTACGACAGGCCTACGACATGACTTACGATTGTCGCAGTGTTTTAAAACATGTTTTAAAATGCTTCGACATTTTTCTGACGTACACGCCAATCGTAAGTCATGTCGTAGGCCAGTAGTAAGCTTGTCGCATGCGACAAAAATCGTACCTTGTAAAAATCGGCCCTTAGCCTTAGTCCCAGGACTTGTCAGAATTTGACAAGTAAGGGCCGATTTACACGGTACGATTTACGGCTTACGACAGGCCCACAACATGATTTACGATTGTTGTGTATGTCAGAAAAAATGTCGTAGCATTTTAAAACATGTTTTAAAACGCTGCGACAATCGTAAGTCATGTCGTAAGCTGTCGTGAGCTTGTCGCATGCGACAAAAATCGTACAGTGTAAACCGGCCCTAAGAAAAAAATCAATCACATGCAGTGTACCCTTTGTACTGAATTTGGACATGCAACTTTGGCTTTTAGGAACAGCTACTTTTCACCAAACCCCAGAAGAACAATATACTGACAATTGTAACGATTCGATTTTTGTTGTCATGGGGTGTAGGATAACCGCTTAACCCCTATACCCCTAAAGAGGAGATTTGCAGTGATTTGCTTTTGCCTCCAATACTTTTTACTATAATAACAGCCTTATGTCTGTAAGGTATGTGCCAAATTTGCCTTTGATAATTTACTTTCAATCTAGGAGGGGCGTGTGTTACAACGACACTAAAGCAGCGTTTACACGAACGCGGTTTCATTTGTAACCGCATCGAAAACGATGCGGTTACGCCTTCTGTTCACACGACACCGATCGAGACCGTTGGCAAAACCGCGTGGATTTGAAACGATAAAGTTTCATGTGTCGTGTAAACAGCGAAAGCGCATCGATTTGAATACGGTTACCATTTTGGGACGAAATTTGCATTGTTCAATTCAAAACGGTGACCTCATGGTTAGTGTGCTCGACCCTGGAGCGAGTGGTCTGGGTTCGGGTCCTGGCCGGGGGCATTGTGCGTTCTTGGCAACTGGGCAAGACACTTTACTCCCACGGTCCAGCGAAATGCTGCAGCTGGGGGTAACCCTGCAATGGACTAGCATCCCATCCAGGGGGGAGTTAAAAATACTCCTAGTCGCTTAGTGCTAAGGAAACCGGGTATAAGCACCGGCGTGTTAGGTCATTGGCTCGGAAAGCGCTCACCTTACCTTTGAAGAGTCTTCATGTTGCCATGGTAACCTATATGTCACAATAGTGCGTGCATTTTGTTAAGAAATAATTGGTATTTCATATGGTACAATAATATTGCTGTTACGTGATACAGTGTTGTAGTGACAACCCTTCTAATAAAAGGTCCGTAATAGTAGTGAAACTGGTCTAGCCACCTTAATATATCGAAAGTGAACTACATGTATTATGCACAGACGTACGTTTTTTTGCTTGAACTTTGTCACTGCAGGTACTCCTCGCTCCCCGACGTAGATCGCGACCTGCTCGAATTGAATTTTCTTTTCTGCATTTTGTGCCCAAAAAATAAACTTAGAATACAAGAAAGTGGCGCAGAACAACAGCTTACAAGGGTATCTTTATATCATTTCATTGTATTGATCTGAAGAGGCGTGAAATCGATATAATCGGCCACATGTTGTCAGAACAGAAAAGTGGTTAAGACTTTGACAGCTAAAGAAATTTAAAGCATTGATAGAAAGCATATCATAGACCTCGTGATGAGGTAACCTTAATTATTTTGACTTCATACTTCATTGCGTTAAACGCCACTCAAACGTTTAACAAGGAAATTTCGGTAACGGGATCAGAAATGACCCATTCCGGAGTTGTCCCACTGTTTCAGGGGTATTTTTCGAGAAAAGAGCTTCAATCCTCTGAAAATTCCCGTCGAAAACACAAGGGAATAGGTAAGGACTGATGAGTCCTCAATCATAACTCCCCTGTAGCAGTAATCATTGTTCTTTCATTTCATGATTTCTGTTGTTGGTGAGATCTCAAATTATTCGACGTGTATTTTGGATGAGTATCCATATAGGCCTTATCACGGTTTCGACGCCATCTTGACGGGTAGGCAAAGCGGTCAGAAATTACAGTGTTTGTACGGGAATCCGATAGCAAATAACTTCTTCCAAAATTGAATTTTACTCAATTTGTGAATCAAAACGTTAAAGAAGATAGAAGATAGAAGATTGTATTCACCAAGTTTGAAGGATGTAGCTTTCCTATAAGTCGCTGAGCATTTTTTTCTTTAATTTCCCCTATATTAGTCTTAAAATTTTTTTCCGCGAACTGCGTCTAGACGTTTGTCTACCCAGCCAAATTTACAGACAAATGTGTGAAAAATTCAAAAAATTAACTGAGCGTCTTCTAGCCAAGCTACATACTTCAAACTTAGTATTTTAACGTTGCGATTCAGAAATTGTAAAAAATTCAATTTTGGAAGAAGTTATTTACTATCGGATTCCCATACGCCAAACGGCAAACGTCGGAGTGAAATTAGGGTTTTGATGGAAGAACCCTACTTGATATTAACTCATTTCTGTCCTGTTAGCTCCATATATCAAGCAACTTCTCAAAGGCTAGGAACGAGACAAGTTAAAATGAGATAATTTTCACGCTTTTATGACAAGCAGGAGCCTGCCGTTTCCCGTTTGGCGTTGGCCGTAAACGTCATGCTTAATCTCTCTAATGAGAT
This sequence comes from Montipora foliosa, assembly GCF_036669935.1. Lineage (NCBI taxonomy): Eukaryota > Metazoa > Cnidaria > Anthozoa > Scleractinia > Acroporidae > Montipora > Montipora foliosa. The sequence goes on from NC_090873.1 coordinate 44,845,532, forward strand.
TTATTTGCATGACTATAACAGTACAGCATTGCAAAAGCGTGGAAAGTATGATAGAGCGGTTTTCAATTGAGTGTCGAAAGTAATTAGATAATTACTTTGGTTTATGATTACTTCACTCAGTGATTGGTTCAAAGTTCTCGCGCCATTTTCTCAACCAATCAGAAGTGAAACCAAAACCAATCGTGGCTCGCGCAAGCACATTTTCCCGCGCTTTGTGTCGGCTACGTGTAATTACTTCGAGTTTTGATTGGTTTACCGGATTGTCTTAGTCCTTTTTGATTGGCCAAAGTAATTACTTTGGTTTTGGTTTTACGACACTCAATTGAAACTCGCTCTAATTACAGTAATTTAGTTATCAGGGTACACCATTGATAAGGTATTAAAACTAAGATTAGTAGCAAAAATAGACTTTAGCATAAGGTTCGGGATTTGGCGGGAAAAAACGCTCCATGTTCAACTTGGATTATTGTTTTAGTTTACATGTTTTAATTCAACCGAGTCAGCGTCCACAAGTATCGATGTACAAATAATCAGCAAAAATGTATACCTGCCAACTTTTTCTGAGATATAGGCGTGAGATTTTTATCCGGGGAGTGCTGGGATGTTTGAAGACGACACGATCATTTCCGAAGATTCCCGAAGAAGTCCGAGGTCTTCCGAGGAAGTCCGAATTCTTCCGAAGACGTCCCAAGTCTTCCAAATTTGCATACGTGACGAAAGCGAAAACAGCCCTCGCATTTCCCAGTCCCAGTCTTAGGACGCGTATAAACGCGAGCCCGCTCCCAGTGCTTCTCACGAGGAAGGTATCGTCATTTATTCATTTTACACATGGTTTTCGTTCCTTACATGGGCCTGAGTTAACATATTTTTGGAAATTGTGTCAAGCAAGACGGCAACAACTCACATTTTTAAATCAGGCGTGAGAAATTGGCCCGCAAGCGTGAGATCGAAGTTTTTAACCCGCAGGCGTGAGAGTTGGCAGGTATAAGAATGTGTTCATTCAAGAGTTAAAGCATTAAAAGACATAGAACTAACTTTAAACGTTTAAACGTGAGTTCCGACATAAATGTGTCCATCTGAGTCAAACTGTCGCTAAAAATTAGAAAGATTATGAGATCGATGAACGTTAGGCCAACAGTTGTGTTTTATCGGAAAATCAGAAAAAACATGTGTCATTTTTTCTGGTAGCCTAAAAGGATAGAGACTTTTCAAAGCAAGCAGTAAAATCGATGCTACAAGTCTCTGATAATTTTCTCCGTCTGCGCAAATCAACGACCATCTCATTAAAAAATGCATGGGGTAGGAAATAAAGAAAATATTTAAAATCTTTTTATTTTTATTCTTGTCTCTTTCGCCTTTAAATCTTATTCAGGCAAACAGAAAAAGAGTACTGATTTTGGTTTTTTCCATGTCACGGTACTATGGATACTGATAGTCACCATAGCAACAAGTAAGTCTCGCGTTCTTAGTCAGTTACGTTAGGCACATACGAAACCGTAGTCGCATACAAATTTCTGTGCTAACTGATTTGTATAATACAAGGCCCACAACGGCAACCGATTTGTAACATTTCATTAGCTCTTGGTGATATCTATGGAGATCCCGTCTGTGTTTGCTAGGACTACTGATCGCCAGTTAAGCTCAGATTATTAATCCAGTGATGTTTAGATTATTTGGACCAAAAGAAGGGAGTCAAGAGACTCCTAGGTATTTCTTCCAGTTCTGCCAAAGGAATTGGTGATAACACATCTATAGCTAAAAAAAGGTGGCCTATATATTAATTATCACAATTGTTGCTAACAAGAGTGAATTAGGTAAGAGTGTTCTTGTGGCATCGGTGGGCTCCCCAGTTCAGTCTCAAATGAGTCAAGCTATTTTTAGAAAATTTAACTC
>NC_090873.1:44849924-44857424 GCF_036669935.1 Montipora foliosa
TATCAAAACAAGTCAACAACACGGTAGCAGTTTTGGCATTTTTCGATCAACAAAAAAGGGTTAAGTTAGCAGCAATAAAAAGGGCGTTGGTTCGCGATTGCACGTATACACTTTCCGTAACGCTTGAAGTTTATCCCGATGTTTCAGGGAATTTTCACATGCTCGCTCTTTTCGGGCAAAAACATCAATAGCCTTAACTGATTTCCTTGCACTGTCAGCTTTGTTAGAAACGTTACCCTGTCCGACCTGCGAACACCCACGTCACTTGTGTTTTCCCGGCATTTCCAGAGTGACACTGGAATCAGGTGATACCATCACTTTAGAACAGCTTCGAGTTGGTGACCGAGTAAGGACACTTGGAACAAATGGAGAGACGACTTATGGCGAAGTGATCACATTTCTACACAAAGAAACCGAAAAACAAGCAGAATTTTGCAAACTTGAGATTAGTGGAGGGAACACCATACTATTGTCGCCGCAACATCTGATTTTTAGAAAACGAAATTCTTCTTCCGTGATTTCTGCGATATTTGCTTCCGAAATTGAACCAGGAGATCTAGTTTCGAATGGGAGTTCCTCTTTCTACAAAGCAGTGACGCGAGTAACCATGGTAATGGAGAAGGGCGTGTACGCCCCCTTAACATCGCAAGGCACAATGCTTGTAGATGGAGTATTGGTGTCGTGTTACGCCAGCTGGCCTTCCCATGATACAGCGCATTTGGTTATGGCGCCTCTAAGAGCCTGGAAGTGGTTGGCAAATTACTTCGTGTTGCCTACAATGTTAATGGCAAACGGACCTGAGGCAGATGAAATTTCGTGGTATGCTCTAATTCTCATGACACTGACCGGTATGTTTAACTAAAACGCTCATGACAATAGGTTCGGTAGAATTCCATTCACGCTGGTGGTCTTGCATTCCTGTAAAATCTGGAGGCTACTTCCGACGATGACACTGCGAAGTGGATATTAGGACGGACCTGAAGGACGCAAACTACAGTGAAGGAGCGACGGGGAATGGAGCGTAAAAATAGCCAGGAGTAACGGATGATTAGAAGGATGACGAAGTCCAGTAGGCGATATATTTGTCTCACTCTGCGTAAAATGCTTAACCACGTTCGTAAGATGTCTCTTCTTTTCGTCACAACTTGCTTCAAGGAATCGGATATAGACAGAACCCAGGTACGAGGTTGTGCCCCCTCCCCCTCCCCCCCCCCCCTTTCCGGGCATCTGGACTCCACTGGTTCCAGTTTAGCCGCGTTGGGGAAAAAAAACCCGCGAACGCAAATCACACTTTTGGACAAAAGGAAGAGTTTATTACTCAGGTCGAAATTATTCCCAAAAACTGATACCGAGGAGTATGATCTGAGAAAAATTGTTATACAAACAGACGTCCGCCAAGGAACAGGGTTTCAAGAAGCACGACCTCTGTTAACATGGTTCGAAAGTTATAAAAAGAGCGTATAAAAAAAAAACAAGTTCAAAGTTTTATGCCGGTTGGATAAAACAAAACGTCCTTCATCCTCGCGCCTTTTTAATTGCGATGTCCCTCAACGTGCGTGAATTTCGCTAACATCACAGTCGAGGTTATTCACAGTCTAGTGTATTATTTAAAAATTACTGAATCCACGAACGCACGTTGGGATATAAAGTTGGTTGAGGCGTCCATCACACAAGCGTAATGGACTGACTATTGGTTGGCAACAATCCTCTCACATCCAACAAGCGTGAGAGGAATAATTGTTTTCTTAAAAAGGCCCACAAATTAAGGATGTCTTCCCTGTTTTATTTTGTAAAAGCAATAAAAACCGGATGCGTAGTTACTGATATTTGTAGAGCATGGCATTAATAGTATTAGTGTACACCAAAACATTGGATAGCATTTTTGAAACCACGCTCTCTGATTGGCTACTCGAACACCGTATATCTTTTACCATTCACCTCCGAGCAACTAGCGCGGGATTTGCGGCCGAAAATATTGTAATCGTTTCAGGACTATAAACGAATTAAAATCATCATTTTGTCAGTGTTATATCCGTTATCTCAGTGTTCTAGTATATGCTGAAACAACTATTCACATCAGTGTTGGTGGCTAGTGGTGAATATCCTCCACTAGCAACCTCCATTTCGGTGAATAGTTGTTACCAGAAACCCATAAGGGTTGAAACGTGTAACACGCGTTCACAGCTTCCGAATATTCAGTGCGAACTGATTGGTTGAATGTTTCAGTGCTAAGTACCATATTTGGAAACCCCTCGCTGTTGTTGTTCCAAATATGGTACTTAGCAAATTGAATATTCAGAAGCTTGTTGCCCAGCACACAAGGGGCCGTTACACGTTTCAACCCTTCTGGGTTTCTGTTGTTACTTATTCCATAGTATTTTCTCGCGACGAAAGTGGAATACATTTGCTGAGTATTGTGAAATGAGATGATCAAGTTTATTTTGAACTCAAAAGTATCCAAACCTCTTCAAGTACGGTAGAGGATATTAGAGAACGCACCGAATTTGCCGTCAAAGGAGAGGACAAGGGAAGGTTGTTGCTTTTCAAAAACCATCAAAATCCTTCCATTTTAGCTTTTCAGTTCTTTTTATGATAACTTAACCTAAGCTGATTTGAAATGAGATCTCTTTCGTTGAGTTAGGGAAACAGTAAAGCCTGGCGTGCGCCGTTTGCCATGAAGGCAAGTTCTTCACCATTAAAACCTGCAGAAGACAGATAGTTCAAATTTCTATTTTTAATCCACTTGCAGACACATAACAGTAGATGTATTCACATCTTCAGTGTACATTACTGGTATTCTAAAAAAACTGCTCCGCAAACTTCATGAGCCTCTATTTTCTAGATCTTTGACTTTGTAAATTCGGACAAGCCAGTGTTCGGTGGTGTAAGCTTCCTCAAGCACATCAAGTTCGAATTCCTACAAGGGAAAAAATGGCGTACAGATTGTCTGCATAGACAGGTTTTAAAGTAGTTGATCTTGGTTTTCACGTTTATGCCGTTCAGGTTCAAAGCCCGTTTAAGTCCCGGATATACCTTCTAGCTTTATTGTCGATGATTACTCGGGCATACTCGGGGAAAAATCCGAATGATCCGAAGAGGAACCTATGACCTTCAGATTCAACAGAGTTATCAGACTCGCGCCGCATCCCAGCAATAGGCTTTCTGCAACTAACGATCACATGGTACAAAATCCGCCATGCTGGAGGGCAAGCTCATTATTATTCCTCCACTGGGACATTAAAACAAAGAGACCTGAACCAGTCAAGCTTGACTTGCCTTTGTTTTAATGTCCCTGTGGGGGAATAATAATGAGCTTGCCCTCCAGCATGGCGGATTTTGTACCATGTGATCGTTAGTTGTAAAAGGCCTATTGTGCTACAAGAGTGGTAACGAATTTGAACAAGTAATAGACCAATTTCGATATATTAAAATGCAGTCCGAAACAAAAGGCATCATCTCGAGGCTCTGAGGAATAAATATAAGGATTTGTATGAGTTTATTCCCCAGAGCCTCGAGATGATGTCTTTTGTTTCGGAATGCATTTTAATATATCGAAATTGGTCTATCGCCGGGTAGATCATAAATTACACTTGCCGGGCTTCGAATTCACTGTCTTCTTTGTAATGTTATAGTGACCTCATATCTAGTAAAACACGTCAACAAACGTGAAATGCAAACGCAGAAACAAAGTCTCAAGCGGGAAAACAAGAATTTCTCATTTCTTGGGTTGTAGTAGCTACCGGTGAATTCTCCTTCGTTTGTAACTGCCTCTGCACGTGGGAAGGCACGTGGGTTGTAGTAACTACCTGTGAATTCTCCTTCGTTTGTAACTGCCTCTGCACGTGGAATAGCACCATCAATCAGCCAATCACGTTAGACGAAATAAGCCTGTTTGATCTTTTCTAAACACTACCATAATATCGAAGAGGCAAGTTAACCTTAAACACTGATAGCATTTCCCTTTGTCACGGGCACGAGATACTTTCTTCACGACAAAAAAAAAGAAGATATTTTGGAATAAATACCTTGTTCCCGATTTCTGCGTTTCGCACACGATCATAACCAGTCGGTTTTCCTATAAACAAAGATGAAGAACACTATAAAACCGTTTCATTGCGACCGAGCGTCAAAAACTCAAAGCCCAAGGTTACAAGTTTTAACAAGACAGTTAAAATAGCCAATCGTGACGTGAGATTTTTCCCGCCTTTAGCAGCCGAGCGTTAATGGCGGAAAAACGAGTTCGAGAAACCACTGTTGGTTCTGCTTGCCTTTGATTGGATGGGAATTTATCGCGAACTTTTTATACCAATCACCAAGCGCAGTAATTCCTATCCGAAACATTCGCAAAATTTGGTTTCTACATGCGACTAAAAGCCGCCCATAAGCAAGAACAAGTGCCACAAAATCTTAACCATGGAGGGACGGGTGGTAGGGTTGATAAAACACGCCCTGAACTCACCCTGCTCAGTGTAAACGGACCCGAAGCGGTAGTAACACATTTTGTACATAAGACAATTGAGGAGAACTTGAGAACCGCCCTTGTCAATACGAAACTCCCCAGTGGCAGTGTAGTAATCATGTTCCTTGATGTGCCGGCCCTTCTCCGTGCTACCGCCAATGCGAACCATCCACAAGAACTTGTTGATATCTGGAAGAAAAACACATTGGTCAGCGATATATGTGCACACATCAGTCAAAGCTCTTTCTTACACGAAGACACGCTATATAAAGGAATAACTCCGTTCGGTTCTTTGCTTCAGTTTCAATTCGCCCATCATCCAAGACGGCTGTTAACAGTCACACTAAGAAGAGCGCCGGAGGTTTCCAGAAGAAGAAAGAAAGCAAATTCTTACTGATAGCGAACTCGCGGTCTATTATTTTGCAAATTTTCGAAAAGTTACAAGCAAGGAATTTGTATGTACACATCATGATCCAGAGTTGTGGGGCAAAAGACACAAAGCAACAATTTATGAGAATAATAGTTTGTTGTTTACAAAGCGTTCTGGAGTTCAATCATTTCAAGATTTGAACCAGTAGAATCCACCTGCAACTTCACGCCCAAACGTCACCGCCGACGACGGCGTCGGCATTGACAAATAGGGAAATTACGATAGGACGACGACGACGACGATGGCTGCGAAAACGCCGAAAAAAAACAAGGGACTTAAGGACGTTCGCGCCCATTGCTACTGCGCATTTTTTCGCGCATGTCATGCACACGTCATGCATCGCAGACCATGAAGGCAAACAAACACGGCAACGAGCCAGTGTTTGATCCTCACTCGGGCAAAGGTTTGCTTGCGGCATCATGGGATAGCTGTGGACCCAGGTCTTCTCGGAAATGTCACGCAATAACGTGACAGTGCGAATAGACAATCGCTTTGAGAACTTCGCAGCGATTTTACTTTCTTGAATGCTCGGTGATCCCCATTTTTCTTTCCGTAGATCACTTCCTTTCCTGATTTTGTCCATTTTAACAAAAAAACAAAAAAATTCTGCAAGTGAGAAGTTACAAATACTTCGCATTTTATGCTCTTCCTTTGACTAGTATGCATCGTTTTTCAACGTCTCTTTCACCTCAGAAAAAGACATCAGCTGCAAAAGTTTATTTCGTTATATTATTTACGTTGAATTGAGTACGTTTACCTGATCTAAATTTCACTAATGAAGCTTTTTTATTGCTGTCAGTTGTAAGCTGAGATCGTCTTAAAGTAACGAAATCTTCTAAAAGTGCACCTCATGATCTCGAAAACGAGCTCGGTGATCCCCCATATTTTTTTGCCTTTTTGGCAAAAGTATATCATTACCTTTCTGCGTGGCAAGTTTAAAAAAAATCTGTATGTGGGAACATTTTGGGCGCGAACGTCCTTAATGAACAAAAACAAAGGTTCTGCACGCCCTGCACGTGCGTTTGCATTTTGGTACATTTCTTTGCCGTCCTCGTCCTAACAACGACGCGATTTGACTAAATTTGAGGTTGTGTAGAGGACGAGAGAACCTGAGGAAGTATTTTCAATTTTCTTCCCAAACAACCACACCGTTCATGCCAATTTTATTTCCATTCCGAACGACTTGGAGTTATCACGAAATTGCTACAATAACGGGAAATAATATTTTAGAAAACGTTCTCGTTGGCGCCGTCCTCTCGTTTCGTAAGGTCCCTAATACCTAAGGTAGCTATAGTTTGAGTTTCAACCTAACTTGTTGATGATTTCCTAATTTGCACGCGCTTTAACGATGGTGATGGTTTAATGCACCCATGAAAAAGATCATATGCTACTGAGTTGCTTGGGATAACTGGAAAGGAAATCAGAGTCCCAGAAAAGAAGACTTACCAGATTTATGATTACGTGTCTCAGTTCAATTAGTAAGGGTAATCAAATGGTGACGAGTGAAATTAGGGAATACTTTCACGCGCGTTTTGTCGAAAATGAAATAATTTCCCGAGCCTTCACGCAAGGGATATTATTTGATTTTGGACAAAAACGCAAGTGAAATTATTCTCTAATTTCACGAGTACCTATACCATTTGATTAGCTGTTAACCCATTGACTCCCGAGGGAGAGAGGGAAAGGGTTAATGTGGACATAGTTTTTCAGTGAGTGATTAATATCATGTGTGACAAATTACGTTCATAAGACGCCATTTTGGCACTGTATGAAAAGTTGCCATGGCAACATTGTAATTTCACATGTGAAACTGTAAATTAACGCTGAGATTTCGCGCCAAAATTAAGGAGTAATTTGTCACCCATGTTAGTATACGTGAAATTGATCACAGCAAATAATGAAGCCACTTGAGCAGGATTTCGAACACAAGGTTGTGTGATTGCACCCCTCTCCAGTGCTCTACCATCAAAGCTATCGAGCCATCTGAGAGCTGGTCACTTTGCAAGTTTGTATTAGATCCCGTAATAAGTCAATGAGTGATAGAGCGGTTTTCAATTGAGTGTCGAAAGTAATTAGCGAATTACTTTGGTTTTGCATTACTTCACTCAGTGATTGGTTCAAAGTTCTCGCGCCTTTTATTTTAACCAATCAGAAGTGAAATCAAAACCAAAACCAATCGTGACTCGCGCGTGCACATTTTCCCGCGCTTTATGTCGACTACGCGTAATTACTTCTAGTTTTGATTGGTTTACTGGATTGTCTCCGTCCTTTATGATTGGCCAAAGTAATTACTTTGGTTTTGGTTTTAAACACTCGATTGAAACTCGCTCTATTGTCTATTGCATGGCTCATTTCACTTACCATCAGAGGCGTATCCAGTCAAACCGCCAAATATCACCAACACGTAATTCACGTCCAGTTCTCGCATGATCTCATATGCTCTGTCCTCACCCGATGCCATAGCCTGAAACGGTTTGTCAGCAATTCCGTGAGATTACCAGAATACTTCTGAAGAACGCATAGGAACTCTTGACTTGATTGAATCAACTGATCACTATCAACTGTTACAATTGCATTTTGTGGGGTTGAGACTAAGTTTGTCGATTCTCTT
>NC_090873.1:44869924-44874924 GCF_036669935.1 Montipora foliosa
GGCAAGTTGTCTCAAGCTTTCCCCAATAATTTATCACTTCATCTACATGAATGAATGTTGCAATAAAATTACAGAACTTATAGTGTGATCTAAGCTGATCTTCAAACCAAATTAGCATCTTTAACCATACAAGTGAATGTTATTGGATGAACAAAGTTATTCAGTCAGCAAGTAAGATTAATAACGGTAATAGGACTAAGTGGAGTCCAGTTCAGTCTGTAATCATACGAGTGATTGACAGATCAGACGACTGCGTAGTGAGAGTCTGATTTGTTTAATCACGAGTACCGACCGAATTGGATGGCACGAAGTCCAGTTACCAATTAATCAAAGCCATTACAATTTCAGAGAAAAAAAATTAATGCACTCCTTTTTCACTGTCTAATGTTACAAATTTCGTCCACTTTGGAAAATCCCCAGTTCGGTAAGGTAAGTGGTTGTTGCTATGGTTATTGTGATAAATTCTGTGATTGGTGGATTAAGCTGAATGCACTTAATGTGATTGGCTGATGTAACTGTCCGATTTCAGGTATCCGATTACAGCCAACTGTCCAATTTCAACCCTACACAATAATTAGTGAAAAATAAAGCAGTTAATACACCAATCAAATTTGAGAAAATTGTAATGGTTATGATGATAGAAGTAATCTGAGCTGAGAGAAGGGAAATAATTTTCTAAATTACAAATAACACCGCGCAGATACAATTACCTTAAGTTCTTTAGTAAGGTGATATGTCACAAGTGTAGTGAGCGATGAAAATAAAGGAGCCAAGAAGACACAGACATTTCTGATATCGATAGTGATGTGGAAGAAATTCAGAATGTGATACAGGACTGCAGATGTTACCATCAAACCTAAAGAAGAGGAAAGAAAAATAGTTCTTTTTTTTTTTGATCAAGCACTCGTAAGTTACCTAACACAACAGAGTAACAGTTACTATTCTTCCAATTAAGATGATCGGATAGGTATTTTTTAGTATTTTTTCTTTCAGTTGTCCATCAAAGTAACAGCTAAAAGCTGGGCTTCTGATAAGATGCAGAAAAAAAGGAAGGGAAAGATTATGCAGAAAATTTTGGCCATATTATGCGTAAACAAGCATTGATTATGTGGAAATTACACGGAAATTTAAACAAGTTATAAAACTAATAATTAGGGTCTTCCAATGTATTTACATGCTTATGGTAAATCAGGACTCGAAATTGCAACCAATACAGCCGCATTTTACTGAATTTTTTCGCTTTGTGATTAAAATATATAGAAGAGTTGCCAATTTGCGACCAGATTTCACCATTGAAATAAAAGGGTTACCAGGTGGCATTTTGCCACCACATTTTCTAAAATAAATAAAGCAATAAAACTTATTTTGTTTCTCCTCATGAATTTTGTTTAAATTTGAAGATATGGAGCAAAATTGTTACATGTATATGTTTGGACTGTGATCCATTTCCTCAATCATTGACCATTTTCAGGTATTTTGATCCCAGGGATAACACATGTACAGGTTCTAGTGTCCAGGCTCATTGCCGAAAAATGTGTGGAAACTGCTTTCGACCTTCCATCTTGCCAAAGAAATGGCATGTTTTCTTCAATCTCTTAGGCTTTTAAGTTTGTGAGGATGGTAAGCAGATGCTTCATCACTAATATCAGGCATTTCTTCTGTTTATGCGGAAAATATCGTACTTATGCGGAGGATGTGAATTTTAGGGAATTATGCAGATCCACATTGCTGCATCCTGTCAGATGCCACATAAAAAATTGTCATATTTTTGAAAGAAATGTATGGAGTGATACCTCATGATATGATATTCATCCATAAATTTATAAAAAGATGCTGATGGATGTTTGATCGGATGTTCTGGGCTGAGTTGTATGAAGTTATGTTTAAGGTACATCACATACAACGTGCAAATTGGTTGTTTTTTGATCACACTTAACTCAGGTTTTATCCTAATCCTTCTTGAAGGTTTTGGTTCGGCAGTTTATGTGTCAGTTATCCTAAATTCAAATACCTTTACATCACTAATAAAGGTAAATCTTTTTACCTACGCCAGAGATACTTTACCTCTTACAGCTCAATAATTTTCTTACAGGTTTCTCTGGGCAAAGTTAGAAAAACTAACAGTCCTTTGACTGATGCCTCAGGGAAGGAGAGGCTTGAGTTGGTTCCTCATTTTACAGTGGAAATTGTTCTGCATTCATTCATGATTACAAAGAATGTTTACAGTGCAATGCAGTTTTTTTGCATCAAATGAAGAGGTAGCATGGGGATCTAGTCGATTGGTGACAGGCGAAAGAACAAAGTTCCGAAAATACGTAGACCGAGACAGAATTCAACCCTACGATCTCTTAACACCAGTTGGGTGCCTCTACTACATTGTGTAGAACCTCCAGTATAGCTCTTACAGGGAAGGAGCTTGATGGTAGAGCATCCAACTGGTGCTTATTAATAAGGGGTTGCAGCTTCAAATCCTGCTTAGGACTCTAGTTGTCCTTTGCTCAATAAACTACATGTAGTTTCCCATCCTTCCCTTGGGTGCACCTTAAACATCCAACATCAACTGCATTTGAAAGAACTAGCTTTTTTTTTTCAATGAGACTGTGGAATAAGTCCATGATTCGTGGACGTTTTGCAGCAGAAACAGTCAGCCGTCGTCATTCTTAGAAGTGACTGAAAGAACTAGACGCCTTTGGAATGACACAGATCATCTCTGTTTACACCTATCATTCCAGAAAAGTTTGAAAACAGAGCTCAGTGATTGATGTCTTACTGTACCTGGATAAATTGTGCCACCAATAATTCTTCCCAGTGGATACCATGCCCGGTCATCAAACCAGTTGTGAAATTTATAAAAGCCTTCTTCAGCTAAAAACCTTGTAGTTCTATAATTGAAGTACCTGATAAGAAAAAATATTATTTGATATTAATGAGATGGTCGCTTGAATGATCACAGTTTATTTTATTTAAAAATAATGCTACATCACCTTGTCTTATCCCAAAACTTTAATAATCAACTTTATTTACATTTACATTGTCAACTGTTCTTACAATAATTTTCATCTAAGCCTGGACACTTAACAGGGAAAACATACTCTAACTGGCTTCAATTAATCGAAGTTTGAGGAATGTCCATGCAAAATTTCCTAGAATGGCTGCAAGACTGGATATAGAAGACTTTTTTAAAGAAATTGACCCTGATCTGATAAAGTATTAGGCTCAATTACCAGCCACTGTTTTGGGAAATGAGCCAGCGTTCAATCCCGAAATCACGGCTGGACGCATGAGGTGAGCCATTGTTAATCTCCGCCAATCAGAAACTCGCCTGCACAAATCGGTCTGGCATAAATTGTATTTTTTGGCTGTGAAGGTATTCTTTGACATGGCCTGTTCAAGGTTTACAGTGCTTTTAAGGTAGGAAACATCCAAGATTTTGAAAACGAAAAGTGTTCGAGAAGCTGGAGAATGGGGATTGTGTCATTTTTGGAAACTTCACTGATTTTCCAGTTGGCACCAAGGTCAAAATACGCCTTTCAAATCCATTGCTATTGCAATTTCTCCTTAGACTAAGCTGATGTAAGAGCAAGTCAATTTCCTCAAGATCAATTGAAATTACTGCTGAGTTTATTGGTGGCAAAATGAGGGGGTTGATGAGGTCGACTGAGAGCTGAAGCAGCCAAAGATTTCGTTGATGATTCACTGGTGGGTTGAATTCAAACGCACATATTTGATCATTTAACCACAAACTCAAGCTCGTATCATCTGGAAACTTCGCACAAACGTTTTAAGCATTGTTATGTAATTACTGTTTTGTTACAATCAGTGTTTTGGGATTTCTAATGCTATTTCCCCGCAACTATTAACTTCGCATAAATCATCTTTGAACTTACATCACAGACACAACCCATCGCTCACGCGTCCAGCCGCCTCTCCTTGGGGAGGATACCTGAACTCGAGTGAGTAGTGGATATCGAACCTAACAAAGTATTTCTTCAAATACTTCCAGTCAAACTATTGCGTACAAATGCTTGTATTAATGGCTGCCAAACTCAAACTTCAAAAAACATGTTTTTCAGTCGTGCATCCACGCTTAGATGAAAACGACGGTAGCTTTCAGGGGCACCAATTAGGGACACTATACTAAGCTAATCAAACAGCTAATATCAAATCGTAGGTTGGTTTTTGAGGAGAAAGGAAACCTGGAGTAAATGTATCCAGAGAAAAACCTCTCGGAGCAGAGTAGAGAACCAACAAACACGACCCACATGTGATGCCAAGTCAAGTACTCTCTCCACTCTGCCATCCCTGCACCACGTTGATTTTATTCAAAATAAAGTTGGTTGACTCCCATTATGTACCTTTTGCAAAAAAAGAGATTGAATCCCTTAAACATTTCTTTATATTAGATTGCAGAGTACCGTACTTATTCAGCTATAAGCTGAACGATTTTTACACAAATCCACACTCAATTTGGACAAATTTAAAGCCGTAGAAGGGGACTCGGCTTATAGCCGAGTATTTTTGATAAAAAGAATTTTCTCAGAAAAGTAAAACAATAACAAATGAACGTGTATTCACTTACAAGCCAAGCTAAATTACTTAAAAAATGAAGAGAAGTTGTTGTTGGTTTAACATGGACTTCTATTATTTGGTGGCTCGTAAAGGAGCCATTTGTGTTGTTGTGTGATAGGGGTCGATCTTATTGCTCGTCTTCTTCCTCGCTGTCTATCTCGAATTCGTCGTCCATTTCCTCGTCTTCTGGAATATTCTCGTCGAAGCCTGCATCGTCTTCTGTGCCGTTGAGTGTGTTATAGAGGTGCCACAAGTCTTGAATCAACCCCTCACCATCTCCTCTGAAATATTGCCCTCGAAGGAACGAAGAGTCTGAGATTGCACCATCTGTTGACACAGATCGTGTAAACAAGCTTGTCACATGACACCATAGCAAACTTGAGACAAGCTCAGGATACGCTCCCCGATAAGCTCCCCGTTGAACAGATTTG
>NC_090873.1:44882424-44892424 GCF_036669935.1 Montipora foliosa
TCTGGCCTTTCTGTGGACGAATTCCAGGACCTACTGACACAATCTGGGCAAGTTTTGAAAGCTAAAACCTTCAATCGCTGCGTTATTTTGCTGGTAGGACTGGGTGGCCCGACACTTTTGAAGAAAACTATGAAACGAGAATCGGGAGTCTTCCCTTGTCATGGAATGGCAGAATTACCAAGAATTCTTTTTGGGCATGAGCGAGGCAACTTAAGAAGCACGAGACTGGCCCTCATCGAATGGCTGAAGCGCGGCCAGAGGAAATGATTTCTAGTCAGATACTCAGGAGTAGGCCTGGTGTGTGCTGTTAACGTTGATTTTGGATTTCTGAGCAAGCTTTTATCATAGAAAATTCGCGACAAAGTTGTGCTTTCATTTCGCTGTAATTCTCATGTCAAAGAAAGGGTATAATAATGTAAATAAGAGAATAACGATATTTATATTTGCAGATTACCTGTCCTCTTACTACGAAAGTCAAGCTCGACATCTCTATGCAATAAGTGCACTCAAAATTTCCTCGTGTTACTTTGAAAAAAAGGGTTTTCCTGCTTATATGAAAAATACGTTTTCTTTCCCGTCCCCTTCTTACGCATGATCTCCGCGGAAATTAAATTCTGTTCCTCGATAAACCTGGAACAACCAGTTATGGTCTTAGCTCTCTTTTTTCTTACGTATCAGCTAAGTTGCGGAATGCGCTACCTGATTTTATCCGTACCTATGAGTTTACTGGTTTTAAAAGAGAATCCAGGGCTGCATTTTGTACAGCGGCTTTTCTTCTTTATAAATATATCTTTAAATATTATGTATTTAGTAGGTATCTGTATATGCTATGAATTTTAGCTGTAAATGTAATAATAATAAACACCAACCCGGTTAACAACCCGGTGTGGCCAACACATCACGCATGCGCACACGGATGCTTTTATTGTTGTTTTTAATTTACGTGACACACCGATCTCTTAATGTGATCCACCTTCCCACACGCTTGCCGTGGGAGAACAGTTTTGCTGTTCCCAACCCAGCTTAATTACCACATGTATGGCATGTGAAGCTGCCACTTAAAGGGGTGCTAAACACTCCCCCTGGTATGTTAGCTACGCCATGCTAATGAGGCCCAAAAGGCCGAAACAGCTGTCCATGGCTGCTAATTGACCGGGTGAAATGGTTGTGCGCATGCGTGATGTGTTGGCCTCACTGGGTTGGTGTTAGCGTGTGTCATCTTGCTTTTATTGTTGTAAATGTAATGTCTCGAAGATATTAGCTCTTGTAGTTATTCTGAAATTTGAGGTGAAATAAAGTTTATGCATCCATGTTTGTGTGTTACCTTTAGCAGGGCGCATGCGCACACTTTGTAATCTGCGACTTCGTTGCTTACCATATGACTTTTCCCCTGTATATTTAAGCAATCGAATTCTTACAGTAAATTGACAAAGGCGGTCTGGAGCTGTGAGTAGGCGTGGGATTTGTCATGTCTCATATGGTTTAGGGGCCGACATATTTCTCCCTCAATGCCGTACCGTACTGCGTCGCACTGGCCGAAATCCCGGGATGACTCGTTTGGTACGACGCTCCAGCGCCGTGTCTGGAGGTACTGCGTTTTTTTCTCTTGTTCAAATATTGCATCAGCGCATGCGTAAATGTTTTGCCTCTCCGATACCCAGCCCGCCGAAAAAAACATCAACGTGCTGTTTTTTTTTTTAAGAAATTGACATTTGAGTTGATTGTACGGGCATAAACTCAACGTAACGTAAGAGGCGTGCGTGGTGCCTGGTCTTCTCGAGACAGAAGTGAGAGATGGTTTCATGCAGACTGGGTCGCCCACGAGTGAAGTTATCTCTCTGGCCTTTCTGTGGACGCATTCCAGGACCTACCGATACACTTTAAGACAAAACCGATTACAACAAAAACAACAACTTTAATATTTACCTGGAAACGCTTTTTCCAAGCTTTTTTTTTTTTATTGAAATCTAGTTCTATTTTTCCCCAAACTAGACAAATTAACGGCAATGCTGTCAACGTATCCAGTTGTTGACTTGGTTGTTATTACAGATTCGTGGTTGCGTAACGACATCGATGATAATCTTTTATCAATTAGTGGTTTCAACTGTTTCCGTAAAGATCGTATAGCTGGCCTTGTTGGTGTAATATGTGTTTACTTGAACGACGAAATACCGTGCAAGGACTGACTGCATTTAGAAAACACGAGTTTTGAATGCCTATGGCTTTCTTTACGCCCTAAGCGCTTGCCTAGACCTTTATCAGGTATAGCTGTTTGTGTTGTTTATCACCCTCCAGGTCGACCCGCGGAAAGTCACAAGGTTCTGAATGACTATTTAATTAATACTATTGACATCCTGCGTAATAAGCATCCTGATTACGGTTTGGCTCTTCCTTTTGGAGATCTTAGCGATTTTCACATTGTAACCTGGTATCTAATCACAGTTTAAATTAGGTTGTCCAATAACTAGAGATACTGCTATTTTAGACCTTATTGTGACAAACATGCATGCTTTGTACAACATCCCAACTATTCTTGCTCCTCTTGGTTCAGGCGATCATAACATCGTATTTCGGCAACCTACAATAGCCTTCAGAGTAGACAGTCCCAGCTAACGTCTGGTGCCTCACTACCCAAGATCCCGAATTGATGCTATTGGAAGATGGACTACCTCACATTACTGGTTCTCCGACCTCGGTCCCAGCTTGGCCCCAGCCCTTCTGTTAATGATCTAGCGTCTTCTTTTACTACCCAATTAATAGACGCTATCAATCGGATCTTTTCCATTAAGTCTGTCATACTACATGGTACGGATAAGCCATGGATAACTCCTGAAATCAAGCTGTTGGTCAAAGACCGTCAGAAAGCTTTCCATGGTAGCAACACTCAAGCCTGGCGCTCTTTGAAATATAAAGTCAGCTAAAGTCTACTGACAAGAAATTTTCAAAAGGAAAAGGTCTTCTTATAATAGCAAAGTACAACACCTAAAGAGAGATGACTGTCGCAAATGGTGGAATATTATTAATCAAATGTCTGGCCGATCTACAAAGTCTCAGTTAATGCGGACATTCTACCACTCAATCTTAAAACACTTCCAGCCTTCCTCCCAGCTTCTCAAAGTGTCAATACTGCCCAGCCTTACGAGATTTGTAAGAAATTGGTCGCCATCAAATCTTTCAAGGCCCACGGCCCAGATCAGTGTAACGTGTAGATTGGTGAAAACATTTTAAAAGGGGGCCACATTTTAAACATCTTCCTAAGACGAGGGTTAGTTTACACCACCATTACACGAGAAATGCAGAGAACTATGTGATACCCAAATGCAGGACTGAAAGACTACATTTCGTAGCTTCTTCCCTAGTACAATCTTGACTTTAAATAATCACTAGCCTGCATAGATCATGTAGTCGCATGTACGTCAAATTTTCTCTTTTTATAATAGTAATCTTTTTGGAATTGTTTGTAATTCTATTTTATAATCATGATTGTATCCAGTCCCTGCCTTTTTATAAGATTTGCTTGTAATTTCTATCTATCTATCTATCTATCTATCTATCTATCTATCTATCTATCTATCTGTCTGTCTGTCTGTCTGTCTGTCTATCTATCTATCTATCTATCTATCTATCTATCTATCTATCTAATATAAACTGTAGTCAAATCAAATCATTTCACATTCGCGTACTGTTCCAAGGAATCTTGTCACAGATTGTAGTATGTTTATTTGCAGCCCCTCCCTGTTGCTTTCTGATATCAGTGCATCCCACGTGAACGCCTACTTGGAGTCTTGTTGTGGAGTGGTTTTGTAGCCGTTCAAAAAACTCGAAGTACGTGTTTTATCGGGTTTTATCTGAACCCGATAAAACAATGCTGCTCGTTTTTTAATTAAACAGTACATTTGCAGGGAAGTCACGAAATTCAAACCATCGTGCCCATTCATGTCATGTGATCCCTCCTTTGACCAATCTGGCCCTAGTTGTTCACAAGATGGATAATGCTATCCACCGGATAAATCACTATCCAATCGAATTGCGGAATAGCAAAATTGAATTTTGACCCTGATCACCCCTTATAACTGAATGGCGCAATTGGTTTCGCTATGACTCGTGGATAAGTGATTTATCCGGCGGCTAGCGCTATCAACACTGCGGAGAAAACTGGGGCCTAATAATCAAGTTTACAGACGGTCTGATTGGACAAAATTTTCCAAATTTGGCAAGATCCTTTCCGCCAATCAAAACAACTGTTACATCGATCATCTCGATAGGAGCTTTGTGGCACTCGTGTGCAGAAACCCTCCTAGGCAATTCAGGATTTTTCTTTCGATTTCTCATCTTTTTGAGACAATGAAATCTTCAAATAAAGGCGAAGCGTCTCCTGAGCACGATGATGAAGATGCAGCCGTCTTTATTTACGACCGACGAGCTGGGAGTCGGCCCCAGGAGAAGATTCAGTTGGGCGGTATTTTCAATTTTGTTACCTTCAGAGAGAAGACTCGACAAGTAAGGAGAAGTGTTTGCAACCGTTGTAATCATGGAGCTAATTAATACTTTACAGTTAAACAGCAAACTGTCTTTAACTAAGAAATTGTACAATGTTCCCGCAGGCCTTCAGCATACCTGATAACGAAGAGTTTGTTATTGTTACCACAAATCGTCAAGAGATCTTTGATGACAAGACTTACGGTACATATTATTGAGAAATTTTATTAAAGTTGCGAGGTGACAAAGTGAAAAATCTCCCAAATACTTAGCTTTGAAAGAATGTACCTCTTTTTTTTTTGTTTTGAAAAACCTTGTATCATATTCAGGCCATGGTTTATAAATAAATGTCCTTGTTTCATTACTGCAGAGGAATTGGTGGATGGAAATGAAACACTATACATATTGCAGCGAGCTGATCAAGAACTTAGCGCCCCAACTGAAGAAAGAGTCGAGTATGTTCCGCACTACGATACTCTGGTCAAAAGTGGAATGTATGAGTATTATGCAAGCGAAGGGCAAAATCCTTTACGTAAGTTCAGATAAAAGGAAGTTGATGATGAACTTGAACCATGGGCTGAGTAATTTTCCTACAAAAGTTTGGGTAACTGTGGCATAATTTACAGGACATCCTAGACAGGTGCATAAAGGTCATGTTCCATTATTGAGATTCCTATGTTGAAGAAGACTCTTTTCTTTTGTATTTGACGGACTGACAGGCAGTGCTGTCAACTGTGCTGTCTCACCCTTAGGACGGAGGAATTATGGCCCTATCAATGTTAATCCCCAGGAAGGGAGGGGGGGGGGGGTGTTCAGGCATGGGGTGGGGATTTTGACATTTTCTGGAAAAAAAAAAAAAGAGTCAAATTCCCCACCTGCGACAACATAATTGGCCAAAAGAATTAAAAGCCCCCACCATGGGGCGAGTAAAGGTGGCCAGAATAATTAACAACGAGACCCGTAGCCCTTGCGGGTCAATAGCCCATGAGGCAAAGCCGAATGGGCTATTGACCCGTGGCCCTTGAGGGCGAAGGGTCTAATTGTTTTAGTATCACCCAACTAGGTGGACAGAAAAGGCAATAATAAAGTTAGCAAATGCAAGTTAAAGAAATATTTATTTGGGAATAAAACGAAAGAAAGCGTCACGCTTTTCGCTACTCAAGGACTATTAATAATAGTCCTCTAGTGGCTTATATTAGCCAATCAAAATGCAGGATTTGCATTAGTCCACTAGTTGGGGGATACTAATACCCTTTAGACCTTACTGCACACGATAAGAGTGTATGTAACACTCACCTTTTGTTCAGCCATCTCTCACGAACGTGGGAAGTTCAATCGAATGCCTTCTGGGTCTTTTCCAAGGTGGTGGAGTTATTTTCAAGTAAGTGTGTTCCCAGGGAACAAGGTCGATTTCCAAGCCCTCTTCATTATCCAAGATAGTGGCCATGTCAAATCCTCTACACTGGGGATATGCCGTTTGATCAAAATCCCCACCCTGGGGACATACCTCACAGTCAAAACAATGTGCAAGACATAGCAGCCTTAAGTCTCAATAATTTCAGCAAATATAACTAGACTGTTCAAAGTCCCCTATTTTCCTGTTTGGTGGTCGGGATTGAGCATGAACTGCTACCATCTTTGTTTTTAAACAGTGAGCATGAATTGGGGAAAGCAACAAAACTACCAAGTGGGTGGGGAGTGGAGGAGACACAATCTTGTAAAGCCCCACTCCCTACTCGCTTGGTAGTTCTGTTGTTCTCCCCAGTTCGCTCAGACACCCTTAAAATTTACCTGATAATAGTATCAGACAAATATCAAAATATTTCCACAATGAAAAAATCAACAGAGATGCAGTCCTTTTTTCATTGGAAACCCACTGTTACTTGTGGAGAACCCTTTTGAGCCTCCTTAAACTACAATCAGCGACAAAATAATAATAATAATAATAATAATAATAATAATAATAATAATAATAATCAACTTTATTTATAGAGGATAATGCAAAACAGTAATCATTGAAACACATTAACCATTTCTTCCCCCTATGATGCTTTGGTTCTATCTTTTAGCCTTCTTAAGTAGTCCAATTCATCCCCTTTCCCCCCAAACAATGTTGTACCATCATTCCTGTGATATTTAGGTACAAACTGGCAACATTGAATGGGGAGGGGGGGGGGGGGGTCTTCTCTATAATTTAGAGCATGATTCAAATGATAGATGTATTTTACACTTAAAATGCACTTTTCACACACAATGTGTTAACTAATTTTGTTGCTGATTGTAGGTTCATTTGATAATGAAGGGATCAACTGACTTCTGTACTTTAGGACAATAATAATTAAGGAAACAGTGCATTCTAGTTATGGTAGTGTAGGAGACATTGTATTGTGATTCTGGGTTTGTTGTAAAAAATATATGTACTCTGTAACCCCAGCCTTACCACATTCACACCTAAGGCGCCCTAGGACGCCCCCTTCCCCCCCCCCCCCCTGTCCCGCTGTGCATAACAATAATTTCATCAGTGCTCAGGCAATGCACTTTTTATTTATGACAATTTCAGCATTTGCTTTTGCGGAGCTTGTGGACAATGCGTTGACTGCAACAGCAGAGAATGTGGGAACAAGAAAAATTGAGATAAGGCTGGTGAGGTTTACAGAGTGAATCAATAATTTTACTTGCGTAATTACAGCTGCACGCACTTCAAGTTTTGAAGCACCTGAGAAGTTTTAGCAAAGAGCCAACAACAACAACAACAACAACGTCCATTGGTTAGGATGCTGAATTTTTGTGGGAATGTTTTGAGTTCAAATGAAAGTCCAAAATATGAAATATCAAGGCAATGAAAGGCTACTCCAGATGCACATGAAGAGAGAAACACACAATGTACTTTAACCTTTCGACACATTATCCGAAAAAAATTGGTTTTTGCCCTAAGCACATCTCAAACCCACATCTCCCTAGTTACTAGTAGGGGGTGCTAAGTCACTACACCATCAGAGCCACCACACTGATAATGTAGCTGATTAATGAGATGATTTGTAGTTAGTGGCATGAAGTGAAGAAAAAGTTGGGCTCTAGGGATCCCCACAGTGCTAACTACAAATCACCTTGTTAATCTGCTTCGTTACCAGATGAGTGTGTTGAAAGGTAAATGTACAAGCTGTGTGTGTTTCTCTCTTCATGTACATAATGTGAGTTCAAAACTCATTGTGATCATCAAGTGGATATGTCTTTGGTAGCCCTGAATTCATTGGGTGAATCTATATTGAAGGCGTTGATTGACGATCGAGCACACATGTTTATTGGGCAGCAGTCGAAGAGTGTAGCACATGTTTTAACAATACAGAAACAAACCTAGACATTTTTTAAAGCTAACCTTAGGCCTAAAAACTCTTGTTGAGGTCTAATTATGTTTTGTGTAGGTCTAAGTAGGGCTAAGGTTAGCTTAAATGAATGTTTAGGTTTGTTTCTGTATTGGTAAAACATGTAGTTTACAAGACATGCTACACTCTTCGACTGCTATCCCTTAAACGTTTGTGCGCAATCCTCGATCAACGCCTTCAATATAGCTTCAGCCAAATTCATTGGGAAGCAAACACTCCATATGCAAGGTAATGTGCGTCATGTTGCAATTGGGCTATGAGTAGTTTACTTTATTTTCCAAGTGTCTATGTTATAAGATGGTGGAAGGCACGGTAGCGTCATGGTTAGTGCGCTCAACTCCGGATAGAGTGGTCCGGGTTTGGGTCCTGGCCTGGGACATTCTCACAGTAATTCTCTCCACCCAGGTGTATAAGTTGGTACCGGCGAATTTAATGCTGTGATGGACTAGCATCCCATCCAGGGGGGAGTAGAAATACTCCTAGTCGCTTCATGCTACAGTAACCAGAGATAAGCGCTAGCCTGATCGGCCACTAGGCTCGTGGCAGACTTAAAAAAAAAAAAGTAAAGTAAAGTAACCATATTTAACGTCGATAACTCGTAACAGTAATTCAACTGACAAACCTGAGGGTGATGGTGCGCTCATTTTACTCCCCACTCTCCATCAGTGCTCCGTTTTACGGGTATTTAAAGCTACTTAGCTACACGGAAAGGAAAGAAGTCGAAACAAGGATGCGAGATCCGGGAATCGAACTCAGGACCTCTTGCACCAAGGCCACGCACTAACTGACTGTGCCATCCGTGCTCCTTAAGCTTTATGTTATGAGATGAGTATGCTCTGAAGGATGTGTAAGACAATATTGGTTCACAACATGAGTAAAAGTTGCATTGCTACCCTGTGTTTTTGCTTTTGTTTCTTTCAGATGTTTGATGAATCAGTTGGTAAGCCTGTGGTCTGCATTGTAGACAATGGTGCCGGTATGACATCGAAGGAACTTAACAACTGGGCTATATACCGGTTATCTAAGTTCAACCGCCATAATGGAAAGAAGGTGTAAGTGTGCTTGTGTACACGAACTACACTAGCTCAGGGTTTTCAATAACTTTTGCAGTAGATGATTGGGCTAATTAATGTAAGCGGTCACTCTTATCTTTTACAAGGGTTTGAGTGAAAATGAAGACAGAATAGCCCGCGGTGAGAGACAAATTTCTGACAGACAGATGGCGGTATACTGCTGGTGACCGGCTTCTAATGAAACCTCTGCTAGCTACCGTATTTACCCATGTATAAGTCGATCCCTTGTATAAGTTAAGTTGATCCCCCATTTTTGATGGCAAGAAAAGCAATTTCTTAATTTCTTTGTTAAATGTCCATGGGATACTAATCTTGTATTCTCTCCGCTTTCTGGAACTGTGGATACACAAAAAAACCAGGGCCTCAAGTGCTTCATAGTTTTGTGGTTCAGCAGTTGTTGTATATGCAGGCATTTTGTCCTTTAGTATTGAAAAAGTTCTCAGAAAATCAAACATGTAAACCTCGAACTAACCTGTTTCATTGTTCAAGGATAAAGGGCTTTAGAGGATGAACCCAAAATCACAGAAACAGGAGTCAATCTTTGAAAATGACGATGCAAAATGTGCAAGGTTTAATTGGCCCTTGATTATAATTATCTCACATGACAAACAAAGCAAAAAACTCGTAAACCAAACACTACAAAGTTTGCAAAAGCATTTAAATCAGCCGGGTTTGTATAACAAAAAAAAAAATTACCAACCAGCATTTTCACGCAACGTGAGTGACAATGGTTGCACGCAAACCTCGGTTATTGCACCAGGTTACTAAGCAGTTCAACGATCATGTTTTATTTGAAGAAACAGTAATGCCTTTTTGAGCTTTCCGCCTTTGGTAAAAGAAAATTTCAAGTTTCTATTTCATATTTGTGCTAGTGAGTATCTTCAACATTATTTTAGAGTTGGACAAATCCTTTTTCATTTCAACGGAAATTGCTTACATTCATTTTGAAGTCTTTTGTCCACTGTGTTCGTTATGCCCAAGTCAACATTTCTTGGCTCTAAATCTTTGACCCGTGTATAAGTTGTGGGTGATTTTTGGACCTTCTTTTGAGGCCATAATAGGTCT